>NC_141909.1:48834242-49137272 GCF_057802395.1 Ceratotherium simum simum
CACGTACTGCAGATTATACGCCACTTTTAAAAAAACAGTGAAAACAGAATCATATAATCAAAGTAGATAGTTTGCGAAAGAAAATTTGGGAATGATTTTTTTATAGCTCTTCTGAAAATCAGAACCTCTTCTTCATAAGGAATGTCTTTTGTGTTCACAAGGAGTTGCAAAAGAATTCTTTAACACAAGCCTAGTAAGGAAATTAAGTGAATAAACTTTTTTGAGCGCTGGTGGAAAAAACTTGAGTTTATATGCCAGCTCTATTTTTATCAGTTTTTTGACTTTTGACAGTTTCATGTTGTATGGAAATAGGGATGATAATTAACTGGGGAGGTGAGCATAACTAAGATATGCATTGTTATTAAATAATATGCATTGCTATTAAATGTATGTCATGAATACATTGCTGAGAATATGAAGTTGTGAATCTCATCTCCAGAACCTGATGGACAGCAATACTTTCCATTGTTATTTGGATTCCATGTGTTTGAGCTGTTTAATAACTGTGGAGAGCAAACTGCATAGTTGATTGGAAAACTCAACAATGGGAATCATTCTAATGCAAAATCTAGGAGCTGTTACCTTTTTATTTGGTTTTATCCGTGGACAATTGTAAATATATGTTACCTGTACTGTTGCTGCTAAAAATATGGAATGCCATATGTGAAATATATGGGAAAGAATAAAAGACTGAATAACAAATGGGAACACTACAATAGTGGTATTATTTCTGCAGTTTCTTCTAAGTTTCCCAGTTTAGAAGGAAAAAAAGGATATTCAGTTTTGGTAATAAACACCGAAACATGGTATGTCTCCAAACTGTAGTGTTAACAAATGTAGGGGCAATAGAAATGATTACACTTCTGAAACTTACATCAGTAAAAATTGATATTTAAAGTCAGACACCAATAAAACCCAATTCCTAAATGTTTGGTATTTTCCTACAAAATAATTTTTTCAAATTATTGCTTTACATTTAGTTTAGTAACTTCTAGCAAGTTCAAAGTGGGTTTTTACCAAAAAGTGAAGGATTCCCTCATATTCTGAATCAAAATCCAAATTTCCACACCCTCATCAAATATTATCTTACCTCATTGCAAAGTTCAGATAACACGCACCTGGTCTGCAACTCAGAGTTCAGTAAGCCTACTGAGCAGATGGTCTGATGGTTAAACAGCCCTCAGATTCTGCAGAAAACCCCCCTGCACTAATACCTGCTCTTGGTGATGGAGAAACATATTGTCTGTAAAAGTGTATTTTCTCTTCCAAAGGTACACACTTTTCTCTGGAGTCTTGTTTTCTCTGTAAGGGCCATACAGTAGATGGGTAAAATGTCTCTTTTCTGGTTCTTAATAACCTCAAAGATGACATAGCTTGACCAGAAAATACCTTAAGGCCTGTTTGACTTTAACAACTCCTTCAACTGCTGTCATTACTTTCATTCAAGAAATTTGAATTCAACAGCCAATCATTTCCATAGACTAAACTTTCCTGATTTTATACATTTTAGTATCTGTTATTAGCATTTTTACATGAAAGTCATCTTATGTTTCTTATTCAAATTAAATTTTATCTGCCAATAGGACAATCCAAGTTGCGTGTGAATTCTTAACCTAAAACTACTCCTCAAGCACACTTCTTTGTATTATTCCTTTGTTCTTTCACTCTGTCATATCATAATGAGAAAACTCCTCCTTAATTAAGAAAAAGACTGTGGTTTGAATATAACATAAGATTCAAAGTTATTTCACAGTATTATATTTAACTCCTTTTTTAAGCCACAAAGTGTTATATAATTTTGGCTACATTTGTGAACTTATGTGACTATTATGTATTTTATGCATAATTAAAATATTATTCTAGTTTTTAGATTTTGTTTCAAAAATCAGGAATCATGTTTGTAACAATTACTTTCAATAGAACCAAAAGCAGTTGTGTGCGTGAAAAAAAAATTTAAATGTAGAATTCAGATTTTGTCTATATTGTATCCTTTATATATTCTGACAGTGAATGTATGTAATGAAATTTGTGTTTTATTTTCATATAAAGAACTAGTAAAGGAAGTATAAAAGAAACTAATAAAAATGTTGAAGTATATGGTTTCTGGATGTCAGTGACTGGGTTATTAGTTTTTTCCCAGCCTCCATACTCTCTGAAGTTAAGAACGAATTATTATCAACTAAGAAGAAAAGTATTATTTATGGTTGGGCTCAGTACCTTTATGGCACTCCTTTGGTTGTAGTGCTCAGAAAAGGACCATAATTGACCGGAAGGGAAATAAATATATGCCATGAGACACGGCAATCTTCTTCAGTCAGTGTTGTTTTCTTGTGCCAATACTATTGTAACGTAGGAAAGACCAATAAAAGTGTATCCCAATAATTTCAGTGTGGTAATTCAACTTCAATGTAAGAAATGAATCTAAATATAAAAAGTCAAGGAAAACATCTTACCTTGAAAATTAACAACATATTTAATAGAGCTAGCTCAGGGAAAATTTGTAAAATTAGTGAAGTTTGGTTGGGGGGCTTCCCATAACCTGCATCCTTCTAATGTCTTTTCCCAGGTGTCCTTTGACATCTTGAGGCCCTTCTGTCCAGGCCCTCTTCTCCCAGTATTTACGTTCATGTTCTATTTCCCCTCTAGTTTTTTCAGGGATGGTGCTATCTGCTAGACACAGAGTTTTGACTTGATAGAGACTCCGGAAGGGTCTAGGGGATGCTTGGAGTCTCCAGACAATCCTTCCAGGGTGTATATCAAGTCAAAACTATTTTTATAAGACTAAGATTGTTCGGTAGAGTTTTCTAAAGGATACATGACATATCATTACAATAGGTTGAATGCAGAGAAGTTATGACAATCCAATTGTCTTCTATTAATCCAGACATTAAAGAGATTTACAAAAATGTAAAGCAATGACACTCTTCTCACCAGTCTTTTTGTTTTGGAAGATACACGTTCATAGGGTAAGTACCT
Source organism: Ceratotherium simum simum (assembly GCF_057802395.1). Classification (NCBI taxonomy): domain Eukaryota; kingdom Metazoa; phylum Chordata; class Mammalia; order Perissodactyla; family Rhinocerotidae; genus Ceratotherium; species Ceratotherium simum. The sequence goes on from NC_141909.1 coordinate 48,837,219, forward strand.
GACAATTAGCTTTCTTGGTTGTAATATAAGTGCCTGACATTAAGCTTTTGATTGTGAAGGCATCCATTTCAAAGACGTCTGTCTTGGATAAACATATTGCCAGCTCCACAACTAGATAGAGCCAGGCCACCTACCCATGAAGTTCCCTTTTAGAAAGCCCTAGGTAACCTATAGATAACTGGCTGCTTGAGTGACCCCACTTTTCCCTTCCCACACCCTAATTCCTGCTCTTATGTTTTAAATTTGCCAATAAAGGGTGAACCTGCAAAATCGGAGCCACCCCACCCTCAATCCCAGTAAAGGCAGAACCCCACATTCACTCTCTCTCTCCTACCCGCTGCCTCACTAAGTGGCGCTGAGTGTAATGTGTACTCTTCAGGACATGTGAGTAATAAACCTTGTTAAACCTTGTTTTTTCAAAGTTCCATGGTGGTTGTTTCTGAGGCGCATCTTGCAATCATAAGAACAACAAGGGCCCGTCCAGCCACAACATCGGCTCCAGTCAGGGAAATGTCTGTGGGGGCTCCCACAAGTAGTACAAGCACAGATGAGTGCCCCCAGGCATTCCTCGTCAATAGCATCACTATCAATATGCTGAGACTGACACAAAACAATGTTTTTTCATTAAAAATATGGAATTTATGTTAATATGTAATTGGTTTATTACTGCTATTTTAAAATTAATCAATGAATACTTATGAAATTTATCAGTTTGAATTTCTAATACTAGATATAGAGAGCTATAACCTGTATAAACAAAAGCTGCTTGGGGTCTTTAATAAACTTTAAGAATGTGAAGGGATCTTGAGACCAAAAACTTGAGAATCACTGTGTTAGACAGTCTGAAATACTGAGTAATGACAAATGGGGTATTAAGTGAACATTTTAGGTAATAAATTTGTATTTTACAGAAGGCTTCTGGAATATTGATGCTTTACCTCAAAGTAATAAACTTAACTATGATTTTTAAAATTGCAGCAAGCTATTAGAGCAGATTTTATTGTGGGAGTGGAGGAGGATGGTGGTCAAGGTAGACAATTCCCATTTTATAGAGGAATCTATTTACTTGTTGCAGAGCTGGCAATGATGAATTTTCAGATTCTGAATGCAGCTTAGTGAGGCTACCATGATATAGGTTTTGCACTTTAAAAGTAGAGCAGGTAGCAGATGGAACCCCATGTGTCTAAAACCACTTTCTGAACTTGTGAATGTTTTTTCTGTTCCTAAAGGATCACTATAATTACATGTGCTATTTTGGTTAGTTCTATGAAGGAAAAAATTTCCAAGTTATGTCAAAAAAGCTTGTTCAAATTTTATTAGTTAGTTATTAAAACATGATGACATTACTGAAGGTGCCTGAATACTAAAATTTTATTAAACAATTAAATTTTTTATGTATGAACATTTCTTCTGTTGAACTGAAATAATGTATCAGATGAACTGTAAAAATATAAATATCCAGTTTAATTATATTGAGTTTTTGTTGAAAAATCATACCGATTTTTCCTTGAAAGCTTGATAAAATGGACTTTGAACTGCCCAGATGGAAAAATCTAAATACAACATAAACAGGAAAAAAAAGAACATTAGATGGAAATACTAAGAAGATATCCGTTGCATGGTCTGTTTATAAAAATAATGTAAATGTTGAAAATTTTAGTTTAAATATGGTTAGCTCATTTTCTGCTGAATATTTTTATTTATTTTAGTATATTTGGCAAAGAGTGCACATAAATTGTCAGTGTATTTTGTTTGGCACATTTGGTCCAAACCTTTAAAATACATAAAATTAAGATAAATATAAATAAATTTAGGTTAATACATAAATTTGCATAAATTTACAAAACAATCTTAATATTCTTTATTTTATATATGTATTATATTTATATTTTATTAATTTGTTTATATATATCCATACTGAATCGTGAGAAAAATTAAAATGAAGTATTCTCAATTCTTTAAAGGAGTAAAGATAATATTCTAGGCCAGTTTTACCAAATATTTGATCAGATAAAGAATGTTCCCATGGAATTTAATAAAGGTTCAGCTAAAAAACATTTTTATGAAATAAGCTTGGGGAATATCGCATACTTACCCTTTCTTGGAGATTTACAATGCACATCAGCTTTTTAAATACTCAGAAGTGTTTCAATAAAGAGACGTGTGTTTTGTGTGTGTCTGTGTGTGTGATTTGATCTTGGAAACACTTGTTTTAGAACATCTATTAATGATTATAGACAAGAAAACTGAATTGGAAACTCTCTTTGATATTATTTTAGTTGCTTTTAATTTGGGTAAAACTTGAATTCACTGTTTCTAAACTTCTTCTTACCTGAAATTATAAAGGAAAAGAATTTATCTTGTTTACACAAGAAAAAAACGGATTCTACAAGAGTGCTCTGTGAAACTTTCATCTAGGCAAATATAAAACATGTCAGATATTAGAAATAGAATGACTAAGCATTATTCAAGTATTAATTAATGCCTTCCACTTGCCTTTTGCCCCAACAGGTTTAGAAAAGAACCCATTCACACTCATACTCTACATGTAATTGTCTTTTTAAAATCTGAAATGTTGTTACATGTTTTGATTTATTATCTCAATTATTTCTTAGAGGATATTTGGCTAGATTTAAATTTTCTAAGTGGTATATGGGTATGGGTGGAAACCTAATGAAGGAAACTGAAATAAGCCTGCTTTATAGGTACTATTATCCCGCTCAGTGTTTTTATGACATGTTATTCTAACTATGTTGTCCAACAAAATGTGACACAAAATCAGAGAAGCCTACTAAATCATTCACCCTATTGGTTCGTAATGAAAGATATTTTAAGTAAAGAAAGAAACAAATTTTTAAAAACTACAAAATTAAATACACTTATGTCTTCTCTATTTGGGATCCTCGAAGTTAAAATTCAAGAGAAAGCTTGCTTTATTAAATTCATTTGCGATTCAGTAGAAGTCCTGTTGGATCACGTGTTCAGTGAGCTTACTAAATTTAATTATTAGTTGAAGTAATTGTTTCTCAAATTTGTTAGAATTTTCAGGTACTAAGTTGTCCAATATCATAGTCATATAGCCACATGTGGCTACTGAGCAATTGCAATGGGAGTAGTACATTTATGTGTGTGTATATAAATATAAATATATATATATAGTATATAGTATATATAGGAATTGGCTCACATGATTATGGGAGTGGCAAGTTTGAAATCCTCAGGGCAAGTCAGCTGGCTGGACATTCATGTAAGAGTTGACATTGTAAGTCTTGAGTCTAAAATCCACAGGGCAGGCCAGAAAGGCTGAAAGCTGAGACAGGGTTTCTATGTTGCAGTCTTGAGGCCAAATTCCTTCTTCAGGAAACCTCAATCTTTGTCTTGATGCCTTCAACTGATTGAATGAGGCCCATCCACATTATGAAGGGTAATCTGCTTTACTCAAAGTCTGCTTATTTAAATGTTAATCACATCTAAAAAAATACCTTCACAATAACATCTAGACTGGTGTTTGACCAACAACTGGGCACCATAGCTTAGCCAAGTTGACACCTAAAATTAACCATCGCAACCATTAAATATGATATTAACTATTATTTTTATTTTGTTTTGAGCTATCATATTGAACAAATTCCCATGTTTTTCTAATTTTATGAGATATTTTTAGCACAAATGAATGATACCTTTTTCAAATTGTTTTACTGCATCTATTGAGATGAACATTTAAGTTTTGTAATTTATTCTGTTAATATAGCAAATTCCATGGATTGATTTTTAATTAAACCAGCTTTGAATTCCTGGGACAAGCCCCAATCATTAATGATTCCTTTTTTATCTATTTTTGACCCATGTACTAATATACTTTATGTCAATGTTCATGAGAGATGTTGGTCTGTAATTTTCTTTTCTTTAAATATTCTTGAAAATCATGTTTGGTATGAGTGTCATCCCAGACTCAAAAAACAAATTTTAAATGCTCACTTTTTCTCTATTTTCTGAAAAATTTTATGTAAGATTTATCTTATTTCTTCCTTAAGTGTTTGGTATAACTTACCGGTACAATCATTTGTACCTAGAGTGTTCTTTATGGGAAAGCTTTTAATGAATAAATCATTTTTTTCTAACTATAGGTTTATGCAGATTTTCAATTTCATCTTGTGTCAATTTTGATTAATTGTGCTTTTCGAGGCATTTTTACTCTTCACTTAAGTTGTAAATTTATTGGAATAAGTTTTTTTAGAGTATTCCATTATTTTGATATTTTAAAGCTTGACAATCTGGAATGACACTCCTCTTTCATTCTCCATATAGATAATTTGTGTTATCTCCCTTTTTCCTTATTCAGTATTATTAGGCGTTTATCAAATCTATTACTTTTTAAAACATTTTTAACTTTGTAAATTTTCTTCACTGAATTCTATTTAATTTTTTTATGTGGTGATATCTTATTTCCTGCTCTCTGCTTAGTTATGCTTCTTTTTTATTTTATTTTTGACATACAAAATGTTGTATACAATTAATGTATAAAACTTGATGAGTTTGGAGATAAGTATATTCCTGTGAAACCATCACCACAATCTATGCCATAAACATGTCACCTCCAAAAGTTTCCTCTTGCTCTCTTATTTATTATTATTATTATTGTTATTATTTTGTCATAAGAACACAACATAAGATTTATGTACTTCACAAATTTCAAAGTATACAATACAATATCACTAATTACAAGTCTTATGCTATACAGTAGAGCAATAGGATTTATTCAACTTCCATAACCAAAAATTTGTATCCTTTGACTAGTATCTCCTTGTTTTCCCCTCTTTCCACAACCCTTGGCACCACCATGCCACTGTCTGCTTCTATGAGTTTGACTATTCTAGATTCATTATATAAGTGGTATCTTGGAGTATTTGTCCTTCTGTGTCTAGCTTAATGTACTAGACACTTAGCATAACGTCTTCCACCTTCATTTATGTTGTCACAAATGGGAGTATTTCCTTCTTTTTTTAAATTGAATGCTATTCCATTGTATATATATGCCACATTTTCTTTATTCATTCACCTGTCAGGAAACATTTAAATTGCCTCTGTGTCTTGGCTATTGGGAATAATCCTGCAATGAACACGAGAGTGCAAATATCTCTTTGAGATCCTGATTTCAATTCCTTTAGATATACAGGCAGAAGTGGGATTGCTGGATCGTATGGTGGTTCTGTTTTTAGTTTTTTGAGGAACTTTCGTATTATTTTCCACAGTAGCCGCACCAATTTACATTCCCATCAACAATGCCCGGGATTCTTGTTTCTCCACATCCTCTCCAGCACTTGTTATCCTTTGAATTTTTGATAATAGCCATCTTATTGTGAGGTGATATCTCATAGTAGTTTTGATTTGCATTTCCCTGATGATTAATGAAGTTGAGCACTTTTTTATATACCAGTTCGGCATTTGTATGTTCTCTTTGGAGAACTATCTATTCAGTTCCTTTGTATATTTTTAAAATCAAGTTATTTGTTTGTTTTTTTTTTTTGCTATCGAGCTGTATGAGTCCCTTATATATTTTGGATATTAACCTTTATAAGATATCTGATTTGCAAATGTTTTCTCCCATGCTGTAGGTTGCCTTTTCACTTTGTTGATTGTTTTCTTTGCTATGGAGAAGGTTCTTAGCTTAACACAGTCCCGGATGTCTACTTTTGCTTTTATTGCCTGTGCCTGTGGTGTCATATCCAACAAATCACTGCCTATACCCACCTAAAGGAGATTTTTTTCCTATGTTTTCTTCTAGGAGTTTTACAGTTTTAGATTTTATATTTATGTTTTTAATTCTTTTTGAGTTGACTTGTGTATAGTGTAAGATAAGAGTCCAATTTCATTCTTTCATATGTGAATATCCAGTTTCCCAGCACCAGTTTTTGAAGAGACTATCCCACATCTGTTTTGTTTTCTTGGCACTTTTGACAAAAATCAGTTGACTACTTATGTGTGGGTTTATTTCTGGGCTCTCTATTCTGTTCCATTGGCCTATATATCTGTTTTTGTGCTGGGGCTATACTGTTTCAATTACTATAGCTTTGTAATATAATTTGAAATCACGAAATGTGATGACTACAGCTTTGTTCTTTCTCAAGATTGCTTTGGCTATTTGGGATCTTTTGTGGTTCCATATGAATTTTAGGAATTTTTTCTATTTCTATAAAAAATGCCATTGAGATTTTGATAGGGATTGCATTGAATCTTTAGATCACTTTAGGAAGTATGGATATTTTAACAATATTAATTATTCCAGGCTATGAACACTGAATGTCTTTGCATTTATTTGTGTCTGCTTTAATGTCTTTCATCATCAGTGTTTTATAATTTTCAGTCTTTCACCTCCTTGGTTAAGTTTATTCCTAAGTATTTACTCTTTTTGATGATATTGTAAATGAGATTGTTTTCTTAATAGTTATGCTTCTTAGGTGGAATTGAAGATTTAATATTTACATTTCTATTTTCTTATAATATAAGAATTCAAAGACGCAAATTTTTATTTAAGTAGAATTTTAGCTGCATATCACACATTTTGATACATTGTATTGTCAATATCACTCAATTAAACATTTTTGATATTTCCTGAGTGATTTTCCTTTGACTTGTGAGATATTTAGAAGTATATTGATTGGGGTCAGCCCCATGGCATAGTAGTTAAGTCTGGCGCACTCTGCTTCGGCAGCCCGGGTTTGCGGGTTTGGATCCCAGGCATGGACCTACACCACTTGTCAAGTGATGTTGTGGGGGTGACCCACATACAAAATAGAGGAAGATTGGCACAGATGTTAGCTCAGGGAAAATCTTGCTCAAGCACAAAAAAAAAAGAAGTGTACTAATTAATTTGAAAATATGTGTGACTCTTTCTAGATTGCTAGTGTAATTGTTTTTTTCTAATTTAATTCATTGCAGTCAGACAAATAACCCTGTAAGTTTTCAAATGTTTGTATTTTATTGAGATCTTTTTAATAATTGTGGTCTATTAGACTAGCAGACATTTGGTCCTGTCCAAAATGTCCATAAGACATTTGGTTCATGCCAAATGTCCTTGATATTTGGTCCTGTCCGAAATGTCTATGAGCACATTTGGTCCATGCCTAATGGTTTTGGACAGGATCAAATATCAAGGATCTTTTGGCACGACCCCAGTGTCTCTATGGATGTTTTGAACAGAACTAAATACGAACAAATATAAAGGACATTTTGGTGTGGACTAAATGTCTTATGGATGTTCTGGACAGGACCAAACGTCCTGCAAGGGTCTACTATGGTGTATATTCTTTCAAGACTCCATGTACTCAAAAAGAATGTGTTTTATTATTGTTTCATGAGGTGTGATATGTAGGTCATTAGGTCAAGGTTGTTGATATAATTCTTCAGATCATGCATTTATGTCTAGTTGTATTATAAAGTACTGAGAGAGGAGTATTGTGGATATATTTTTTTTTGTACTTTAATTCTGCCAGTTTTGGCTTCAGGAATTTTGAAACTCTCTTATTAAGGGCCAAAATATTTGTGACTGTTATGACTTCTTGATAAACTAGTCTTTTTATCAAGAAATTCTACCTTATCTCAACATTGTCTTGAAGTTTATTTTGTCTGATGTAGAAATACCCCCCAAGTTTATCATGCTCATCTTATATGATTTTTCATTCTTTTATTTTCAAGTGGTCTGTGTCCTTATGTTTAAAATGGATCTTTTGTTAATGGAAGAAAGTTGAGTTTTTTTGGTCCATTCTGACAATCTCTGCCATTTAATTGGAATGCATATTTCATTCACATATAATGTAATTATTGGTATGGCTGGCTTAGTTCCACCATTTTGCAAGTAATTCTCTATTTGTCATAGATATTATTTTCTTTCTATATACCTTCTTTCCTGACAACATTTTGGTAAATTTATTATTTACATTATTACATTTGTTTATTCCCTAATATTCCTATATTTTCTGGCATTAACAGATAGAATCACAAAACAGTGAGAATCAATGATATCAAAGGATAGTTCTTGGAATATGTCAACCAATTTAGTAAAACTTTAGGTAGGCTGAGTAAGAAAAAAAGAGAGAATCTGCAAAGACATTTGGCCCCTTGTATCTGCAGGTTCCCCATCCGCAGATTCGAACAACGGCAGATTGTGTACTATATTTATGATCCTTGGTTGGTGGAATCCGTGGATGTGGAACCCATGGATACAAAGTGCTGACTAGGGCACTCAAGCATCTGAGAGGATTTTAGCATGCGAGAGGAGTCCTGGAACTAATCCCCTGCGGATACCGAGGGATGATTGTAACAAAAATCAGAAATGAAAATGAGGACATTACTACTAACATTACAGAAATTAAAAAGCTTATGAAAGAATACTATTCACAATTATACACCAACAAATTAGGTAATCTAGATGAAGTGGACAAATTCCTATAAACACAAAAATTATCAAAACTGACTGAAGAAGAAATAGAAAATTTTGACAGATCTATAGCAAGTAAAGAGAGTAAGTCAGTAATAAAAAAATTCCCAAGAAAGAAACATCCAGGACCAGATGGCTTTACTCTTGAGTCGTACCAAATATTTAAAGAATAATTAATACCAATTGCACTCAAACTCTTCCAAAAAACATAAAAGGGAATACTTCCTAATACATTCTATGAGACCAGCATTACCTTGATACTAAAGCCAGAAAAAAAAAACAAACAAACAGAATAAACAGGTCAATACAGGTCTATATTCTTATGAACATAGAGGCAAAAACCTACAAAACAAGCAATTAGCAAACTAAAACCAACAGCACATTAAAAGGGCTATACACCATGACCAAGTAGGATTTATCCCTGGAATGTAGGGTTGTTTCATAATAAGAAAACCAATCAATGTAAAACCACAGTAAGAGAATAAAGGAGGGGGGAACGTGATCAGTATAATATATGTTAAAAATAATTTGGAAATATTCAACACTATTTCATAATTAAAACATTTAGCAAACCGAGAATAGAAGGGAACTTCCTTAATGTGATAAAGGGCATATATGAAAATCCTGTTGCAGATATAATTTTTTGTGTGTGTGTGTGAGGAAGATCAGCCCCCAGCTAACATCCATGCTAATCCTCCTCTTTTTGCTGAGGAAGACTGGCCCTGAGCTAACACCTATTGCCAATCCTCCTCTTCTTTTTCCCTTTTTCTCCCCAAAGCCCCAGTAGATAGTTGTATGTCATAGTTGCACATCCTTCTAGTTGCTGTATGTGGGACACCACCTCAAGTGGTGTATCAGTGCATGCCCAGGATCCGAACCTGGGCCACCAGTAGAGGAGCGCATGCAATTAACTGCTAAGCTCCAGGGCCGGCCCCTGCCAATATAATTTTTAATGATGAAAGACTGGAAGCTTTCCCCTTAAGATCAGATACAAGACAAGAATTATTGCCTTCACCACTGCTATTCATTGTCCCGGAAGTCCTAGCCAGAGAAATTGGCAAGAAAAGAAACAAAAGACATACAAATTAGAAAGGATGAAAAAAAAAAAAAGAAAGGATTAAGTAAAACTATCACTATTCGCAGATGACATGATTCTGTGTATTGACAATCCCACAGAATACACACACAAAACCCTGCCAGAGCTAATAAACAAACTCAGCAAAGTTGGAGGGTACACGATCAGCACACAAAAACCAGTTGTGTTTCAGAACACTTATAATGAATAATCTGAAAAGGAAATTAAGAAAACAATTTCATTTACAATAGCAACTAAAAAAATAAAGTACCTAGGAATAAATTTAAGCAAGGAGCAAAGATTTGTCACTGAATACTACAAAACATTGTTGAAATAAATTTAAAAAGACCTAAAAAACTCAAAAGACATCCCATATTCATGGATTGGAAGACACAATGTGTTAAGATGGCAATATTCCCCAAAGCAATCTACAGATTCAGTGCAATCCCTATCAAAACGTCAATTTTTTTTTTTAGAAATGGAAAATATGATCCTAAAATTTGTATGAAACTTGGGGCCCCAAATGATATTTAAAGGAAAAAAAAGTAGGACACACAGACATATATTTTATATATACATATAAAATTTAGCCTTAAAGAGGAACAAAATACTGATACGTGATTCAACTTGGATGAACCTTGAAAACATGCTATGTGAGAGAATCTGGACCCAAAAGGTTGCATATTGTATGATTCCTTTTGTATTATATTTCCAAAATAGGCAAACCCATAGAGGTCGAAAGCAGATTAGAGGTTACCAGAATGTAGGGGGTTGGGATGATGATGATTATCTAAAGAGTATGTGGTATTTTCATGGGGTGATGAAAAACTTTTGAAACTAAAGAGAGTTGATGATTTCACAAAATTGTGAATACACTGAATACCAGTGAACTGTCCACTAAATACTGATGAATGGTATACTTTAAAATAATTAATTGTAAATTATTTGAAGTTTGCATCAATTTTAACAAATTATGCATAGTTATCATAACCTTTCTTTCTCAAAAGGAAATATAACTGTAAAATCTACTTAAATTTCCAAGAGTTTATTATATGTGTTCCAAACCAGAGTATAATATTTATATTTTACCATTCATATAATGTTTTTTTGAGAATTGAAGTATGTAACATTTTACTCTTATTAATGATATAATATTACGTAGCTAAGTTTTTCAATTGTGGAACTATTACTTTATGAACCTAAAAAGAGGGGACCAACCTTCACTACACTGGTTATAGTACATAAGCAATGTATTAAAATAGTAAGTATTACTTATAATATAAGTAAAACTCTATTCTTTGTCTTGTCAAATTTTATACAATGGTTCATTATGTTTTGTGTGACATGTCTCTTACTCACGCTTAGTGGAGTGAGTGATTAAAATAATAACAGAAGGTTTTATACATAATAAAATGAAGGTAAAATAGTAAATTTAAAAAAAACCTAGATTTGGGTTTATTTACTGCATAGTTTAGTATAAATTACAATAAATTCCAGAAAATATTACTGTTGTTACTGTTGCTTTAAAATTCAGCAAACTAGAGAACAGAGATACTTATTTTATGGTTATTGTATCATTTTTACAAGATTCTTTATTAATTCATTATTTAAAAGATTTAGAAACTAATGACACACTGTACTAAAATTGCTTTTCTCTTTTCATCATAAAAAGACACACTAAAAATACTTAGGAATTACCTTGTAATTTAGTTGTAATGTGTATTTCAATTTAACTGACATTTATTTTTGTCCCTGAATTGTACATGAAGCTATTGGGAAAAATAGGTTAAGAAATTTAGCATGTTCTGTGTTTTAGGATCTGAATACTATTGCCTTAGTTATGATGTTTATCTACAATATAATCAGTGATACCCTTAACAGAGTATCATGCATACTGTGAGCTCATCTGTCTGTTTTATGATATATTTCTGTCAAGACGGCCCTGAAAGCAGAGTTAATTTTACTTTATCAGTTATCAATTTTCAATGGCAAAGAATAGAAGTCCAACTCAACTTGCCTTTAAGAAGTAAAATAATTTTTCGTCTTGTACAACCAGAAAGTCCAGGCTTGTTTGGCTTCAGGAACACTTGTACCCAGGAACTGAGATAATTTCATTAGGAATCAATCTTTCTTCACCTCATGGCTCTGCTTACCTGTCCTTGGCATGATTCCCAGGCAGACTCTTTGCAAATGTTGTCATTAAATGTAGCTATCAGCAGCTTTAGGATTTCACTTTGGCATTTTGGCAACTTCAGTGGAAAAGTGAACTTTCCAAATATTTCAAGCAATACAAGCTTCTTCTTGGCATGGATGAGTCATACCTATCTCTGAAGCGATCACAGTAGCTAACCACTTGGTGCTCTGATGAGCCAGGTCTGTGTCATGTTCTCCAGGAACTTGGAGATGAGCCTATCCTGAATACTCATAAACTGAGAATGAGAAAGGAGCATTCACCAGAGGAATAGTACAGAGAATTGACCAGAAGAAAGGTGGATAAATGTCGGACAAGCTAAAAACATTCATATCTACATAATTTAATAACAATTATAATTTTTATGCAGCTGAAAAACAGCCTCTGTCATGTATGTTGCCACTAGACACTGCTGACACTATAAATTAACTTGTACACACACATTAAAAAATAAGTTTTATAAGCAATGTGCTTTTCTACAGAAACATATCTCAGATTCCATGTGTGCTATTTTACATCTTAGAAAAGAAGCCTTCTGTGTAACTGGAATCAGCAATTTGAATTTGCTAATGGTGCAAGTAGACTAGAGGCTGAGCATTTTGAAGATTTGTATAACACTTTGATTTCTATAATAAATGGAAATAAAGATCAAATAGCAGCCACTCTAGGATTAATAGTGCATCAAATAATGAGAAAGTCAGCTATTGCAAATGAACACTCAGAAGCATATATTTTTAAGAAGTCAACATATTACCCATCACAAAAACAAGTTATGACTGCTATAATCTTATAAAAACAGGAAGAAAGGTGCTGATATTCTTGAATATAAAGCTATGTTATAACCTAAAATATACTCTTATTATTCAATTTTCAATGATATCTGTATATCCTAATTTAAAAGTAATGTACGTTTTATTTTTCAAACAAATTTTGATACCCTATGTCAGTCTAGGAAGGATTTACCAATAAAATTCAGTAGTTTATTTTTTAATTATTGTATGCTAGCTACCTTAGCTAGCATAAAGTAAAAAATCCTAACTGAGTAAAACACAACAAACTTGGTTTTCAACTCACAGTCCACTAATATTTATCAGCACAAAAAGACATTGTAAAATGATAATGAAATTTAAAATATATAATAATAGGTGTATCATAAAGTATTGTGGAAACACATATGAGGTAGCAAATGATTCTATATTTGGGTGGGTAGAAGAAACTATGAATAAGTAACATTTAAATACATTTTTTTGTAATATAAATGAAAACATGTCAGGTGAAGAAAGAGAGAGCATTACATGATGGAGGAATATTGTGAAAGATCGCATGGAGGTGTGTGAGAATAAGGCATTTCAATAGATAGGCTTATTTAGTGTCTATGGTATATGAAGCAGTCACACATGAAATTTCTGGGAAGGGAAGCTGGGGCTGGTATTGATATATAACTATCTAAAGAGCTTTGATTTTATCCTGTAGACCAGTGATCCTCAAATATCTTGGCCTCAGGAACTCTTTACACTAAAAAATAAAATGATGGGCCGGCCCCGTGGCTTAGCGGTTAACTGTGTGCGCTCCACTACTGGCGGCCTGGGTTCAGATCCCGGGCGCGCTACGACGCACCCCTTTTCTGGCCATGCTGAGGCCGCGTCCCACATACAGCAACTAGAAGGACGTGCAGCTATAACATACAACTATCTACTGGGGCTTTGGGGGAAAATAAATAAATAAATAAAATTATAAAAAAATAAATAAATAAAATAAATCAATAAAATAAAATGACTCCAAAGAGCTTTAGTCTGGTTGGACAATTTGGGTGGATAGTCTCCATGGTAGAAATTAAAACTGAGACAATGTTAAAATACTTATTTTATCTTCCCTGAGCCATGCAGATCTTCCATGTATTGACATATTTCAATTTAGAGCAAAAAATTGCATGCATTAATATTAGCAATCTTTTCTGTAAAGTATACTTAAATGTATACTTAATGTAAAAAATACTTAAAAGTGTTTAGGAACTGTGACAGATACCAGTTTTCCAAAACTCTAAGTTTCCCTTAAAAGATTGCATTTTCACATTGATATCAGATACTGTAATTTGTTTTCTTTGGAGTGACTATCTTTATTCATTTTCAAGAAAATGTCTGCCAAATACCCAAGTCTGCATAGTTTAGCTGTCCATCACATTTTTTTATTTTTTCAGCTGAGGAAGATTCACCCTGAGCTAACATCAGTGTCAATCTTCCTCTATTTTTTAGTATGTGGGCTGCCAGCACAGCATGGCTGCTAATAGGGCAGTGTAGGTCCCCGAAATGGAGCCGGCTGAAGTTAACCACGACGCCAGGGGGGCTGGCCCCTGTCCATCACTTTCTAAAATAAAAATGGTGATCAATGAAAATGCGAGTAGTTCTTTACGTTTACTCACCATTTTTTCATACAGTATAGTGAGAATATATTTTTTCAAAGTCAAGATTTAATACAATTAATATTTTATACTTTATCGAGGCATTCTTAAATGAACCTATGCAACAGTCTCTTTTAAAGAATAAATCAGAGTGTGTAGCAGTGAAGAATATAATAGTTCCTAGAACACTTTGGTGCCATTGGCTTGATTCATGCCAAGGTGCGTGCAGTTTTACCCAACATTACTTTTGCACCAATAGTGCAAATGTCAATACAGTGAAAGGGGATGATACCTTTTAATATTGTTATGAAAATATTTTTGATCTCACAGACCCGCTGAAAGTGCCTTGGGAATCCCCTGCATCTGTGGAACACATTTTAAGAACTGCTGTCATAGGTATGGAGAAGTAAAGGAAAATACAAAGTTGACATTTAAAAATTCCAAATATGTGCAAGAGATGGTATATATAGGTTTTTAAATTTTTACTGAATATAATGACTTGACCGTATTTCTATTCTAGAAATTTGGTTAGCTTCATGTAGAGAATGGAGAGGATTGGAGAGACACAAGTTTCAGAGTTTTCAACAGAACATTATTGAATAGTCCAGCTAAGAAGCAACAGGAGACTGAAATGGGTCACAATGGTGATGAAAAAAACAAGGAATATGATTATTTTAGGAGTTAATAAAGACTGATAATTGATTCAATGAAGGGATTGAGCCAAAATACAGTATTCATTAATGCTTCAGATATCACATTACTCACTTGGATTTGGTTGACCAAGTGAGTAATGATGTTATTACTTGAGACAGAATTGTCTGGCCAATATGTATTCAGTTGATTTTAAGACAATGTATGATCATGCATTTTATGTGCTTTTTTTTTTTACCTGTTAACTTTATGGTACTTATAAAAATAATAGTTAGGTAGGAATATATAATGAGAAATTATGAGTAGTAAGAAATATGTTTGGAAAACAAAAAGTGCTATAGAAACTGACTCAGGTATCAGCTATACAGATGAACTCATGGGAGGCCTTGAGAATTCTTCCTCTAGTTGTGCATTTCATAGCCCTAGTGCCTGAAGCCTTCATCTGTGTTCTCTAGTACCCAACACAGGGTATGATATAGAGTAGGTGCTTAAAAATGGATGAATGAATCAACGAAAATTGTCAAAGGCCAAAGCCAAGAACAAAAACAGAGAAGATAACATTTATGGAATGGAAGAACAAGTATATAAAAACAGATGCAATAGTGCTAACTCAGGGATAGGTGAAATAGTACAAAATAGTCTCTCAAAAACTTGATTCTAAGAAATAATTTAATAAATAAGAGAGGCAGCATTACCAATGAAAGGTGAATGGATTCTTTATATGCTAATGGTAGGAAAATTAATTAGAATTGAAAATAATTTCGTTTTACACAGTGTAAAAAATAAATAAGAAAGTAAAGTTAACAGCAATCTACTGGAAGAAACTAGCAGCAAATATTTACCTATAGTCAAGCAAGAAGTTTCTAAGCATGAAAACAACAGAAAAAGCAAATAGGAAAAAAATAAATTTTACAAAATTAAAATTTGCAAGTGCTAGCAACAAAAATAGAGGTAAGATAGCAGTTTTCCTAATTTATAAATGAGATTATATATACACAATTTTCCTCTTGCCTACTCCAACCTTTATGCTTAGCACCCTAGAAAGAGTGAAAGAACATATAAGGATGTGCTACAAGAAAAAATACTTTTCCTAGTTGCCATAATAGAAAGAAATTAGCAATTATTGGATGTTTAATTAAAGTCATATTCTATCTGAAATTGTTTACATTCATTTTCTTATTAAATACTACTTTGTGGAAATGAAAACAGAAAGATATTTTGCTAGTAAGTTTTGAAGTCAAATCCTTGTTAATAAACATGTTGGAATAAAAGCTCAGGGAGAAAATTTTTCCCATCTAATTGAAAAATGTTGAAAATAGACTCTACTCAATACGAATGGGGTGAAAAAGTATTCCAACTCACTGATCTTATGAGGGTAAATTAGTGTAATTTTAAAATTTTTTATTATTTCTGTTTATTCTAAATACATAATGAATATTATTACTTTATATTTATTATAAAAATATAAATGACTAATCGAAGATGTAGAAGAGGAATAGAGAAAATTAGTATTTAGGAAGAAAATGAGAAATAAATGTTGAAAAGGCCCATGTAGTCAATTAATATTGTCAAATGCTATGCCTGTGTGGAAAGGGATGGAATTCAAGCCCTGACTATGTGGTTGTTAGTGACATTTTCCGGGTGGTTTCCAGGTTGCCAGTTGTCTCTGTTCTATATGCAATAGAATTGTGTGTGTGTGTGTGTGTGTGTGTGTGCGGTGTGTGTGTGTGGAAGAGGGGGAGGAGAGAAAGAGAAAGATTGAGAGAGAGAAAGAGAGATGTTGAGAGAGAGAGGGAATAAGCTCAAGCAGTAAATAATAAATACCTTCCTCACTTAAGTAAACTTCCTGATGATCTCTTGCTATAAAAAATTAGAGGACATTTCTCTGTCATATTCAAGCTGATCCTTGACCTTCTCCCTGTCCATAGCTTATCACCTTCAGTAGTTGGTCATATTAATTTTCCTCCTGAGTAATTTTGATATCATTATATTTGTGCTTATTTTTACATCAGTGTTTGTAATTGAATGCTTAATATTATTTCTGAGTATGCATTTGTTAATATACTTAACGAATATTAATTGAAGAAATGTTAAATATTTGTCCAATAGACATAAAAATGTCAAATTTGAGTACCTCAAATGCTTTTCTTGTAATAGACTGTAATGTTACATTTTCACACCCTTCCTATTTTTCCTCGTCTTTCCTCTCCTATTTTTCTCTTCCTCTCTTGCTACTCTTACAATATGAAGGTCACAAACTTAACATATTTGTTAGTGTAAGGACATTAATAGGGAAGAAAGTCTATAAAGGGGTAATAAAATAACTACAGTTCAAGTAGTTCATCAAGTAAAATAAAAAGTTCTCTACAGGTAATTAAGCCTGATCAGCTGGACTCTTCCATCTGTTCTTGGAGCACGAATTCCCTTCTCGCCAAGAAATGCTTGTTTTGCTTTTACACCTCCAGGAGCCTGCATTTTATTCAATGAAAGGCAATATTAACAGTGTAATTTGGGAAGCTCTGATAAATTTCATATATGCATCTTCAGTCACTCTTATTGTATGTTCACAAGTAATTAAATGCCTGCTTATAGTGGCACTTAATTACCTCGGGTAACGAACAGATACACAATAACAGTTTGTCAGCAAATGAACATATGTCAAATATGTCCACTTTTCTCTTTTTCAACATCACAAAACTATTCCAAACCATCATCATATTTTGTCTAACAAATATCCGATTTATCCAGTTTCACCTTTGCAATGCCATATCGAGAAGATACCACAGGAGAAAATCTATGTAACTATGGGTGTATTAATGAGTGTTTAGAATAACACTAAAAGTACAATCCATGAAAAAAAATTGGTAAACTGGACTTCATTAATTGTGACAAATATACCATCCTAATGTAACATGTTAATAATAGAGAAAATTGGGTGTGAGATATATGGGAACTTTCTGTATTATATTTGCATTGTTTTTGTGAATTTAAAACTGTTTTAAAATAAAATATTTGTTTATTTATTTGCTGAGGAAGATTCTCCCTGAGCTAATATCTGTAGCCAATCTTTCTCTATTTTGTATGTGAGCTGCCACCACAGCATGGCAGCTGACAGACAAGTGGTGTAGGCCCTCGCCCAGAACTGAACCTGGGCTGCCCAAGCGGAGCATGCCCAATTTAACCACTAGGCTACCGGGGCTGGCCCTAAAATATTTATTTTGAAGAAAGTCAGAACAATATTTTAAAATGTAAAAAGTTTGATGTCATCCTTTCATGAAATCCTTTCTCGCACTATGATTTGTAAGATTCTCTAACATAATTAGTTACATTGTGAACGACACCATCCTGACCTCTCTATCCAGCCTCTTCTTGAACCACCACCACTCACATGGTGAATGCACACCATGATCCTGCTTCCCTGTTCTTCGGTCGCACAGTTTCTAGCTGAGTTATTCACTCGTTGGGATGTAAGTGGAAGTGATATATGCCACTCCTATGCCAATGCAGTACTCCTTCCCAATGCTTCTTCATTCCATTTCTGCCTTCTGGCTGAATGGGATGAAAATGATAATGACAGTATGGCAGATCACCATTTGAGGATGGTAGTCTTCCTCAGCCTGAGTCCCTGAATAACTGTGTGAAGTGGAGCCTTGATTGACCTGAATTGTTACATTAAAAAGAGATTAATTTCTTGAACTCTCAGTCACTAAATGTTGGGAGTCTATTTGTTATCGTAGCTTATCTTTCCACAGTTAACATAAGATTGTTGTGAAGATCAAATGATGTAACATGTATAAAGGTCATGGAACAAAGACTGAAACATAGTAAGCCCTATATGATTCATAGCTTTTATTGTAATTGCTATTTTAAAGGGTACTTTTATTATTTTACCTTGTGTAGTTGTCTGTATTGTATGCATGTTTCTGTTCTAAGTCTAAAGGTTAAAACCTGATGTACTTTGAGGGTTTGGCTGCAGAATCTGTATCTGACTCATCCCTAATTTTCTACATCTATTCTTAAGCCTTTTACTTAGTAAGATTCTTAACACATGAGTGGAGTTAAACTGGTTTCTACTGATGTTCTCAAAGTTAGAATGTATCTTCAATTATACGTTATTTACTAGCATTATTTTCTTGAGCACGACCCACTTGTTTATGCATAATTTTAAAATCACACTATTATTGATTTGTGAACATTTTATATGATTTCAGTGTATTTTTTCTCTATGTTTGTGTACTCCAAAATTTTTAGAGCGGAATAGGACACTGTATTTGCTCAGGTATCAAGGTTTTCCAAATTTATGAAACTAATAAATTTATTCTTAAATACCTTCATTTCATTTTTTTTTTTTTTTTACCCAACAATCACTTATTCCTCCTCTTGTTAAAATGATAGGCTTGGAGATAAGATGACGCCATCTGTGGGCTGACATCAAATATATAGCCTAAAAAGTGTCTCCACAGAATTAGGAAATATTATATAGCTACATTATTTGTAGAGTAGAAACAATTCTTTTTGTTGTAAGTTAATACTCATGCCAATATGAACTGTTTAAGTCTTTCCCTAAACATCTGTCAATTGTCATGTATACAGGCCCAGAGAGAAGAAACAGAGGAACAGCTGGTGCTGTCATGCAGTTGGCATCAGAATCAGTAGCAAGTCATTGCATCATCAAGAATAATCTTGATTAGACTTTTCTTTAGACTGTATCCAGGCATAAGTGGCCAGTAAAACATCATTAATTCTTTGTTTGAGTAACGTGGACATTTACTCGAGGTTTTCTACTTGCGTTACTTATAGAAAAATGATTTGCAAAGCAATTTCATAGTATGGAAATGGGCTATTTCTTCAATAGTGAAATTTAAGTCCCATATTGCTGTTAATCGAATCTAATAGAAGGCTTAAATACTAACAATAGGACAGTGATATATTTTTGATTCCATCAAGAACCTAAGAAGTTATAATTTTTTAGATAAGTCAGCCAGGCTCCCACTTTTTGTTCAATTTTATTGCAAGTATTTGAATTAAAAAATGTATTCCTGATATATGCTCTTTAAGTCAGACATTTAACTTTATTATTCTGAGTTGATAAAAATAAGGAAAATTATGAATATAGTAACATTGTTCAATGGAGAAATATATCCTTTAACAATATCATCTCTTTTTATTATATTTTTGTTGTAATTTTTAATTATTTTTTGTATTTCTTAAAATTTTTCTTTCTGCTTACAGTCTACATATTATAATTAACTTACAAAAAGCCACATAGTCAATAAGTGAAACCTACAGTTCATTTATGTGAGTATGGAAAAAAATGTGAGTTGTCACCTAAAAAATCAAATGAAGTTTCTTACTAGACTACAAATTGTTACCATATTTTAGATTTGAAAAATTATTACAGCATACAAAGTAAAATTAGAAGAGGTAATTGAAAATTAGAAACAAAAAATTCAAAAAGAGAACTTTAGAAAATGGAAATCAAGAATCAGAGTGGTGGTATGAAGGGATGTAAGCCAAGTAGGAATGATGACCAAAACCTTATAGAGTCATTTGTCAATCTCTGTAAATCACTTAAGGCATCACCATTATTGTTATCACTATCAGCAACAGCACCACCACCACTACCATCACCATCATCACCACTAACTATTATGTAAAGGAGAGAGAATATTTCAAATAGAAATGTTATATGAAACTAGAGAAAGTGAAATTTGAAAGAATTTTCAACTTATTAATGAGAAGCCCTCACTCTGAGCAAATTTTTCTAAAAGTTGAATGCAATAATTAACTTTCCACCTAACTGAGGGATGAGAATAAATCCAAAAACAGGAACACGGTTTTGAGATGAAATAATATGTTAAACGTTAGAATCATTATTATTCATGAAATTGAGAATACATTGAAGAAAATGATTGTGCCAAGAGAAGAGTGATTTGAGAGGTTGCTGCATGCGTGAAAATGATGGTATTTTTGAAACAGAAAAAAAGGAAAGATGGTACAGAATTCCAGCTATTTTAGAGTGTTAACAGAGTTAAAATTTATTTGCCTTTGACTTTACTCTTGGCTATACAGCTCTGCCATGTAAATAAAACATATTCTTATAGTAATGTCTAGCATGGTATGGTGTAATCACTTAAGGGTAGGCGCAAACTCCTCGAGATGGATTATTAAAGCAGTTCGAACCTATCCATAAAATATGTTTTATAGACGTAAAACACTAAAGGCTTTTCCTTTTGGCCATCTTTGTGGAGCTGGTGAAGCTTGACACACTGCCTGTGGAAACTGAGAATTGAAGAAGCTATCAATGACAGGTATGCGGGATGGGCTTCTTGGCTCAGGTATTCCAGGGATTATTTATTATATTTTATGACTTATCAAAGGTATGAGAGGAGGAAGAAATATGCATTCAAATGTGCGTAATCTTTTCTATCCCAGAATCATTAAGTATTACTCTATTTCAATGAAATTATGAACCGTCACAACGCACGTCTAAGGTGAGTTGTATTTTTGGTGATGTTATTTACTTCATTATTAGAGCTGTGGGTAAGATGCAGAATTGTATCTCTAATGAGTAAGCTGTTGGTTTGAAGGTGGCAGAATCAAACTGCCCCATGACAGGAGTGGTGGGTGGGTAAAGTTAGACAGCATATTTGAGAAGAATTCTTGAAGAATTTGGTGGCTTTTTCTTATTTCAACAATGAAGACACAAAGAGGAAACTTGGATTTTTCATGATAACCATGAATTTAACTACTTGTCCTATAAAAGACCATATATCCTAAAAACCAAAAATCTTGAACAAAAAGTTTTTACCCTTAAAGAAGGGGTGATACAAGCAATATAAATTTTTGACCCACTTTTATTCACTCTAAATTTTATTTTAATCTCAACTGAAAAAAATAATTTAACATTTTGATGAATGCCAATGTCTGAAAACTCTGAATCTAACTAAATCCTCTTAAGATTGTCACTTAAGACTGTCTTTAGAGGTAGCAGAAATTTAAGAACTATCACATTTCCTAAAGTTGATTTCTTAAACAAAAGCAAAGAAGAGGAGAATTAGTAATATTACTGCAGCTCTGCGAGTTTATTACTTCACCTGTAGGGAAATAACTAAATGATTTAAACTGTTGAATTTCAAATTGGAAGTTACTAGTATTATCTTCTGAAAATAGCTAAGCAGATTTTCTGGCTAGTAGAATTTTGATAAGAATAGAGTCATAAGTGATGATAAACCATTTCCATATGAGTGGATTTGACTTGTAGCTACTGAGAGCTGTTGCAAACATAAGGGTATCATAGCGAAATAGTAACAAGTTGGGGGCAGAGAAGTGTGTTTTTTTGTTTTCTATTTTTTTTCTATAGAAGCAGATGTCCAAAAGAAAGAAGAATGACAAATGACTTGGCTTTAAGAGATTCATGAAAGCACTGATCTATCTAAGTGTGCAGTCACTAGGAAAAAAAAAAAAAACAGATTCTAGAAAACAGTGTAGGTTCTACACTTCAAACAATCTCCAAATAACTAAGAAAATTTTGCTATTTTTGATTTGTAGTGCTGTTTGCATTTATTAGGTTACATTTGCCAAGTAATTGAAAATCATATGTTTGATTTCAACTTAATAATGAATGTTTTATTAAGAAATGGTAAAGTTTTTATATATCTGTTATGCCAAAATGTTTATTGCATATTCAACAATAAAATTGAGAATTTTCTACACTGTTTTAACTCCATTTCCAAATCAGTGTCTTACCTTTAAGACAGTATAAAATAAAGTGAACTGTTTTGTAAAATTAAACAAATATCATAATAAAAACTTTAAAGAAATCTATTTGCACATTTTTAGCTTATAAATAATAACTATCAAATAGTAATTGTGACTTAGAGGAAGATATTATGCTCCACCATGTAAATCTTACCTTTTTAAAAAAATAGAAGGGATACTCAGATTTTCTAAAATTATTATTATATTATAGAAAACTTATAGGCAGAAAATTGAAGATAAGTGGAAGAATATATAATTAAAAATGCACTTTTCTTTAATCAACTAGCTGTGTGGATACAGGCTTCAGATATTTAGTATATTTCCTGAGATTCATAACTATAAGGCTCCTATGTGAGGCAAGGGTCTAAATTTTAAATAATTCCAAGTGACTTTAAAAAGTCATGGTGGACATATGGAAATCAATGACATAATATATCGCATTAACAGAATGAAGGACAAAAACCACGTGATTATCTCAAATGATGTAGAAAAAGCATTTGAGAAAATTCTACACCCTTTCATGATAAAAAAAAACACTCAACAAACTAGGAATAGAAGGAAATTGCTTCAACACAATAAAGGCCATATATGAAAAGACCACAGCTAACATCTGTGACTTCAACAGTGAAAAACTGAAAGCTTTTCCTCTAAGATTAGGAACAAGCCATGGATGCTCACTTTCACCCCTTCTCTTCAACATAACCCTGGACGTCCTGCTGGAAGAACAGTTCTCAAATTGGAAAAGAAGAAGTAAAATAATCACAGTTCATGGATGACATGATCTTATATGTAGAAAACTCTAAAGATTCTATAAAAAAACAGAACTGATAAATTGAGCAAAGTTGCGGGATACAAAATCAGCACATACATACATCAGTTGCATTTCTATACACTTAAATGAACAATCTGAAAAGAAAATTAATAATACAATCCCATTTACAATAGCATAAAAAAGAATAAAATACTTAGGAATAAACTTAACCAAGGAAGTGAAAGAATTGTACACTGAAAACTACAAAACATTGCTGAAAGAAATTAAAGAAGACATACTAAATTGAAAGACATCTCATGTTCATGGACTGGAAGACAATATTGTTAAAACGTCCACACTACCCAAAGCAACATACAGATTCACTGCACTCTCTATCAAAATCCCAATGGCAATTTTTGGAGAAATAGAAAAAAACCATCCTAAAATTCATTTGGAATCACAGGGACCCCAGATAAGCAAAACAATCTTGAGAAAGAACAAAGCTGGAGCCTTCACACTTCCTGATTTCAAAACATATTACAAAGCCTTAGTAATCAAAACAAGATGGTACTGGCATAATGGCAGTTATATAGACCAATGGGACAAAATAGAGAACTCAAAAATATATCCTCACATATTTGTCACATATTATCCTCACACATAAGATCTTTGTCAAAGGGGCCAAGAACACACAAATGATAGTCTCTTCAACACATTGTGTTGGGAAAACTGGATATCAACTTGGAAAAGAATGAAGTTGGACTCTTATCTTACACTGCGTACAAAAATTAACTCAAAATGGATTAAAGACTTAAACATAAGACATGAAACTATGAAACTCCTAGATAAAACGTAGGGGAAAAGTTTCACGACATTGGATTTGGCAATGATTTATTAGATATAATGCCAAAAGCACAGACAACAAAAGCAAAAATAGAGAAATGGGACTTTTTATGGACTGAGTGTTTATATCCCCCCAAAATTCATGTGTTGAAATTCTAATCCCCATTGATCTTATTAGGACATGGGGCCTTTGGGTGGTGATTAGGTCATGAGGGTGGAGCTCTCGTGAATGGGATTAGTGTCCTTATAAAAGACACCACAGAGAGCTCTCTTGCTCTGTTTCCACCAAGTGAGCTTGCAAGAGAAGTCAGCAGTCTGCAACCCGGAAGAGGGCTCTTATTAGAATGTGATGATACTGGCACCTTGATCACAAACTTCCAGCCTCTTGAATGGTAAGAAATAAATTTCTGTTGTTTATAAACCACCTAATCTATGATATTTTGTTGTAACAGCCAAATTCACTAAAACACGGTTACACCAAACTTAAAAACTTCTGCAGTAAAGGAAACAATCAACAGAGTGAAAATACAACCTATGGAATAGGAGGTTTTTTGCAAACTTTATATTTGATAAATAATGAATATCTAGACTATAGAAAGAATTCCTACAACTCAAC
The DNA here is from genome assembly GCF_057802395.1 of Ceratotherium simum simum. Taxonomy (NCBI): domain Eukaryota; kingdom Metazoa; phylum Chordata; class Mammalia; order Perissodactyla; family Rhinocerotidae; genus Ceratotherium; species Ceratotherium simum. The sequence continues at coordinate 48,861,942 of NC_141909.1, forward strand.
AACAAAAATAAAATAACTCAATTAAAAAAATGGGCAAAGGACTTAGAAGATATAAAAATAGCCAACAAACATATGAAAAAATGCTCCACATCACTAATGATAAGGAAATGCAAGTCAAAATGACAAGGAAATATCATTCACAACTGTTAGGATGGCTATTTTCAAAACAACAGTAATTAATAAGTATTGGTGAAGATGTGGGAAAATCAGAACCCTTGTGCACTGTTGAATGGAATGTAAAATGGTTGAGCTGCTTTGAAAAGCTGTGTGGAGGTTTCTCAAGAAATTAAACCATATGATCCAGTAATCTCACTTCTGGGTATATATTCAAAAGAATTGAAAACAAGATCTCAAAGAGATATTTTCACATTCATGTCCATTGCAGCATTATTCACAATAGCCAAGAGGTGGAAAGAATTTAAATGTCCATTGACAAATGAATGGATAATGAATGTGGTATATATATACAATGGAATATTATTCAACTTTAAAAAAGAAGAAAATTCTGTCATATGCTGCCGTGGATGAAACTGGAGGACATTATGCTAAGTGAAAGAAACCAATTATAAAAAGACAAAGAATGCATGATCCCACTTATTTGAGCTATCTAAAGTAGACAAACTCCAAGAAACAAGAAGTAGAATGAGGGTTGCTAGGGGGTAAAGGGGAGGGGGACAAGAGAAGTTCTTGTTCATTGGGCATAGAGTTTCAGTTTTACAAGACGAAAAGTACTAGAGATCAACAATGTGTATATAAAGATCAATAACAATGGGCATATAGGTTAACCCCACTGTACTATACACTTAAAATGATTGAGGTGGTAAATTGTATATTATATTTTTTTGTTACAATTTAAAAAAGAAGTTATGGTGTGCATGCTGTGGTGTCTTCCTAACAGTAACACAGAGAAATGGAACCTCTCCTTCAGTTTCTTATTTGATTTTAATTTAATAACGATAATAATAATATTAAAATAAAAATATTTATTGAAAGAGTCCATTTGTAGAATATAGATTAAGTGAAATCAAAAGCTTTTTATCATAAAAGTAAACATATTTTAAGAATATTTTCTTAGAAGATATGTGATGGGTAAATATAACAATTTTTTATAGATTTTAAGAATATTATATTGGAAAAAATACACGGTATACTGGGCTGGATGTGAGGTATGATCAATAATAAAATAATAATAAAAGTTCCTCTCAATGTTTAGCTTTTGTAGGTTTGTTTATTCATATAGTATATTTTAAAGCAAGATACTAGATGGGGAATTTATCTGTATATATTATTTCATTATATTACAATGGGCAATCAACATTAATTTTTTGATATTATATTTAGGCATTAATGGCTTTTCAAATATAAAAGCTAGTAAAACCTTGTTGGTTCTTTAAAAAAATTTGTGGTCATTTTTGTTTTGTTCTTTATACTTTTCAGTTTTTTATGATTATTTATTTATTCATTTATTTTGATATTAATAGATTTTTAGAGCACTATTAGGTTTACAGAAAAATTGATATGAAAATACAGACAGTTCCCTCATGCTCCCTCCTCCCTGGCACAGTTTCCTTTATTATTTATCTTGTATTAGTGTGGCACATTTGTTATGATTAATGAATCAATATTGATACAGGCATACCTCGAAGATATTGGGTGTTCGGTTCTAGACCACTCCAATAAAGTGAATATCGCAATAAAGAGAGTCACAGAAATTTTTTGGTTTCCCAGTGCATATAGAAGTTATGTTTACACTATACTGCAGTCTGCTAAGTGTGCAATAGCATTATGTCTAAAAAAAACCAATGTGCATACCTTAACTAAAAAATACTCTATTGCTAAAAAAAATGCTAACCATCACTTGAGCCTTCAGTGAGTCATAATCATTTTGTTCATGAAAGGTCTTGCCTTGATATTGATGACTGCCGACTGGTCAGGGTGGTGGTTCCTGAAGACTGGGATGGCTGTGGCAATTTCCTAAACATAAGGAAACAATGTGGTTTGCTGCATTGGTTGACTCTTCCTTTCACAAACAATTTCTCTGTAGCGTGTGATGCTATGTGATAGCATTTTACTCAAGTAGGACTTTCAGAATTGGAGTCAATCACCTCAAATGCTTCCACTGCTTTATCAACTAAGTTTATGTCATATTCTAACTCCTTTGCTATCATCTCAACAATCTTCACTATGTCTTCACCAGGAGTAGATTCCATCTCAAGAAAACACTATTTGCTCAGCCATGAGCAAATGAATCCTCATCTGTTAAAGTTTTACCATGAGATTGCAGCAATTCAGTCACATCTTCAGGTTCCACTTCTAATTTTATTTCCACTTCTAACTGCTATTTCCACTGCAACTGCAATTACTTCCTGTGCTGAAGTCTTGAATCTCTCAAAGTCATCCATGAGGGTTGGAATCAACTTCTTCCAAACTCCTGTTAATGTTGATATTTTGACCTCTTCTCATGAATCATGTATATTCTTAATGGCATCTAGAATGGTGAATTTTTTCCAGAACGTTTTAAAATTTATTTTGCCTAGATCCATCAGAGGAATTATTATGTATGGCAGCTATAGCCTTATGAAATGTATTTCTTAAAGGATAAGACTTGAAAGTTGAAATTACGCCTTGATCCATGGGATGCAGAATGAATGTTGTGTTAGCAGGCGTGAAAATAACGTTAATCTCATTGTATCTCTCCATCAGAGCCCTCGGGTGACCAGATGTGTTGTCAACGAGCGGTCATATTTTGAAAGAAATCTTTTTTCCCAAGCAGTAGATATCAACAATGGACTTAAAATGTTCAGTAAACCATGTTGTCAACAGATGTGCTTTCGTCCAGGCTTTGTTGTTCCATTTATAGAGCCCAGGCTGAGTAGATTTAGCACAATTCTTAGGGGCCCTAGGATTTTCAGAATGGTAAATGGGCATTGGCTTCGACTTAAAGTCACCAGCTGTATTAGCCCCTAACAAGGGAGTCTACCTATCTTTTGAAGCTTTGAAGCCAGGCATTGACTTCTCTTCTCTAACTATGAAGGTCTTAGATGGCATCTGCTTACAATACAAGGCTGTTTCATCTACATTGAAAATCTGTTGTTGAGTGTAGCCACCTTCATTAATTATCTTACCTAGATCTTCTGGATAACTTGCTGCAGCTTCTACATCAGCACTTGCTGCTTCACCTTGCACTTTTATGTTATGGAGATGGCTTCTTACCTTAAACCTCATGAACCAAAGTCTCCCAGCTTCAAACTTTTCTTCTGCAGCTTCCTCACCTCTCTCAGCCTTCATAGAACTGATCAGAGTTAGCGCCTTGCTCTAGATTAGGCTTTGGCTTAAGAGAATGTTGTAGCTGGTTTGATCTTCTATCCAGACCATTAAACTTTCTTTATATCAGCAATAAGGCTGTTTCACTTTCTTATCACTTGTGTGTTCACTGGAGTAGCACTTTTAATTTCTTTCAAGCACTTTTCCTTTGCATTCACACTTGGCTAACTGTTTGATGCAAGAGGCCTAGCTTTTGGCTTTCCTCCACTTTTCACATGCCTTCCTTACTAAGCTTAATCATTTCTAGCTTTTGATTTAAAGTGAGAGATGTGCGACTCTTCCTTTCACTTCTACACTTAGAGGCCATTGTAAGGTTATTAATTGGCTTAATGTCAATGTTGTTGTGTTTCTGAGAATAGGGAGGCCTAAGGAGAGGGAGAGAGATGGGGGAATGGCTGATTGCTGGAGCAGTCAGAACACACACGACATTTATTGATTAAATTCACCATCTTATATCGGTGTAGTTCATCGTGCCCCAAAACAATTACAATAGTAACATCAAAGATCACTGATCACAAATAACCATAACAAATATAATAATGATGAAAAGGCTTGAAATATTGTGAGAATTACCAAAATATGACACTGAGACACAAAATGAGGAAATGCTGTTGGAAAAATGGCGCCGATAGACTTGCTCAACGCAGGGTTGCCACAACCTTCAACTTGTAAAAAACACAATATCTGCAAAGCACAGGAAAGCAAAGTGCAGTAAAATGAGGTATGCCTATACACTATGATTAACTAAAGTCCATATTTTACATTTGGATTCACTCTTTGCCTTGTACCTCCTATGAGTTTTCACAAATGTATAATTTCTATAACATACAGAATAATTTCACTGACCTAAAAATCCCCTATGTTCCATCTTTTCATCTCTCTGTCCCCCTAAACCCCTGGAAACCACTGATCCTTTTACTTTTTACTGTCTTCATAGTTTTGCCTTATCCAGATTATTGTATAATTGAATTCATACAATCTGTAGCATTTTCAAATTGGCTTCTTTCACTTAGCAATGTGATTTTAAGGTCCTCCATGTTTTTTTGTGGCTCTATAGCTTATTTCTTTTTATTGTTGAATAACACTCCATTGTGCAGCTGTACCACAGTGTGTTTACCCATTCGCTTATTAAAAGACATCTTGGTTGCTTCCATGTTCTCGCAATTATGAATAAAGATGTTATAAACATTTGTTTGCAGGTTTTTGTGTGGACATAAGTCTTCAAATCAGTTAGATAAACACCTATGAGTGCAATTGCTGGATCATGTGGTTTGGTTTTGTAAGAAACTCCAAACTGTCTCCTCTCTTACGGAATGCTTTCATCATATTAGATTTTCTACCAAACTACCCGTTTGATAGTGGCACTGCTATCCTCACATCAGAAACAAGCCAGAAGCACACCTGCAACCTGGCAATAATTGTTATTCCTCTTTCTTCCTCATCTCCTTTACCTGATCACTAAATAAGACATGTAAATACAACCTCTTAATTATCTATTTTATATGTATATTTCTCTCCATCATTGCTTATTTTATTCCAAAAAACTTTTAGCTAACATTATGTTTTGCTCAAAATTAGTTTATGGTTCCTCATTGTCTTCAAAGTAAAATCACACTTTAGTGTGTTCTATGCAGTCATATTTGATATATTTTCCATAATCCTCATTTCCTAGCATTGCAACTAATATTCTACAGACACAGACAAACGTTTAACTCTTCAAATGGACTCTCAAAATACAATTTTTCACATAATCTTCCCACAGCCTGGAATGACTTTTCCCCTTCTACGTTTATTGCAAGTTACCAAATGTCTTCATTTCTATAACAATTTATGCAAACATTATTTCTTCTATATAATTGACTTTGACTCTCTTAAAATAGTTATCTTGTATTTACATATAATTTTTCTAACCTTGTACCACTGTGATAGAATTAATCACGTGTTGTCAGTTCTCCTGACTCCTTACCATGCTGTAAACACCTAGAAGACAAAGATCTTCCATTTTCCACTATATAGATCCCAAACAACCTAAACTATGCCTAACCGGTAGTAAATGCTCACTAATTATTTGTTGAATGAGTAACAGTGGATTACATAATGACTGAGGGGCCCGAAGGAGTTTATTTAGTCACGTCACAAAGAAACTTCAGCTTTAAGTGAGGTTAGCTTATTGTCTTCTTATCTTGTAAAGAAAAATAAATAAAAATGCATGCAATCAGAAAAAGATACTTTGAAGGATTTTGCACTTTTCTTATTTGAAAGGGCAAAGATGATATGTACTTCTACTTCATACAACTTGTGAGAGAGAAAATATTTCTTTAATGGACAGAGAAAAATGTGACTGGCTTCTAAAAAACCAAAAAGGATAAGTAAAAGAAAAAATTGATAGATTGTTGCTTTGTGAAGTGATACAAGTAAAAACAAGTCTAAGAAGAAAATTTAAGTCAAAATAATCAAATATTTAATACAATGTTTCAAAATAATTTTATAATTTCAATAATAATTCCAATGAGAGATATTTTTTAGTGAGTGATACTTTATCTCCGAATATATAAAATTAATAAACATTAAAGGGCAACATAGAGTGTGAATTTTTTCTGTTTAGTTTAGTTTAATGTTTTTGCACAAGGTTTGAAACCTATTTTAATTCTTTTATCTAGGCTAGGAGCACATCACGGAAAATGGAACCTATTTTAAATTAGCAGGCTTATATAAAAATTTTGCTTATATATGAATTGGGATTCTATTGAAAGTTTGCTAAATATATCTTTTACTGAAGTATTTTTTGGTGAGTTAATTATCATTGTGCTAATAAACAAAAAAGAAAATTCCCCTCCAGAAGTAAAAGGCACATAAGCGGGAATAAAAGTACAATTTTATATGTTAGGTCTCCAGTGAAAACTGATCTGCCAATACTACTAAGTGCTCCTGCCCCTGGGAAAACATATGTCTCTTATCTAGTGAGCTTAAGAAGACACAGTTGTCCCAAATAGTATGCAGAATTGCAAAACAAATAAACAAACAAACAAAACTTGTATCAGTTATGCCTCCCTTAAGAGTCTTTGAAAAAATGCTTAAAAATGTTTTAAATTTGACTGAAAATTGAAATTGAATGTTTTAATGCCCTAGGGAAGTTTGCTGTTTACACAAAATTTATTTCATTTTCAAAAGTAAATTAATGAATTTCCTCTGGTTAATTTTGGTAGCATACATTTGCATACATAACAAAAAATTCCACCTATATGATATCCTCTTGAGTGTTAGTAATAAATTTTAATTATCGTTCTGGAGAATGGCAAACTTTTTCTCTAGAGGGTCAAATAATATATATTTTAGACTTTGTAGGCCATTTGGTCTCTGTCCCACTGACACCTCTGCTGGTAGAGCATGAAAACACCCATAAATAGTTCATAACAATTGGGTGTGATGGTGTTCTGATAAAATTTTATTTACAGTAACAGGTGGTGGGCAGAATTTGGCCATCAGGTTGTAGTTTGCTGACCCTTGGTATACATTGCCAAATGTCCCGTGGTGTGGGGGCCAAAATCATACCCAGTTGAGAACTACTGTTCTTAAGAGACCAGGGCCACTGCAGTCATGGATGCCCATTGTATTATATTATGTATATTTTAAAAAGTCTATACTTTAAAATAATATATATTTTAAAGATGTGTTCTCTGAGTAAAAATATGTGAAGTTTGTTGGAATAGAAAACTCAGAAAATAAGCACCATGAGGGTAATGACAATTTATCGCTCTAGCTGCAGAAGTTAGCACTGTAGCCGACAGAGAGTGAGCTCTCAATAAACATTTGGTGAATAAGTGAATGAAAAAAAGTTTATAAAAATAAGTACAGTAAAGCATATAGAGCTATGCATCAGTTATTCAGTTATTATCTGTTTTCTTTAAACACTTTCCTATACTCTTGGACTCTGCAGACCACATTTTGCTTGGCAGGATAGCTCCCTGTTAAGTCTCCCAATAGGGGGTGATAGACGCTAGAAGGCTGAAGGGGAAAGAAGGGATGTGCCCCATTTTTTTCGTCATTGTTTGTTTTCTGTACCTGTCAACATGACCTTAGCATCTTTATCCTAACCATTGGAACTTTGTTCCGTTAGTAGCAGTCTCTACAATACTTATGAAACCAGAACCATAGAACCCAAAGCAGAGACACCTTCTCCTCAGACATCTCATCGGAGTTTCAGCTTGAAGGGTCCCTCCTCTAAGTTTCCTTTTTTTTTTTTTTTTGTGAGGAAGATCAGCCCTGAGCTAACATCCATGCCAATCCTCCTCTTTTTGCTGAGGAAGACTGGCCCTGAGCTAACATCTATTGCCAATCCTCCTCCTTTCTTTTCCCTTTTTCTCCACAAAGCCCCAGTAGATAGTTGTATGTCGTAGTTGCACATCCTTCTAGTTGCTGTATGTGGGACACGGCCTCAGCATGGCCGGAGAAGCGGTGCTGAACCTGGGCCGCCAGTAGCGGAGTGTGAGCACTCAACCACTAAAACACGGGGCCAGCCCCCTCTAAGTTTCTTAAGATTTGAAAATTCCAATCCCTTTTGTTTTTCCAGCCTTAGGCATGTAGCTGCCTCCTGTTGTTTTCTACCTAAGGAAATACCTTCCTGTACATTTTTAGTCTTTTCAATTCTCCAATATGTAGCGAAGAAATCTTTATATTAAATTATCTTTGCTAAGGTAACTGCTGTAGTTTCTATGCTCAAACTGAACTCTGAATGATACAAGCATAGTGAATACAAAAACATGGACTCCATTCATTCCACTGGCAGTACAATGGAGATAGGAGGGTCAAAATGACTTAATTAAAGATTTTTAATTGGTTCCTGAAAAATGTATAGCTGTTTGGCAGACTAATCATGTAACCAGTAAGGGCATTTGAGGGAAAAGAGAATAAGGCTCCTGAGCAAAAACACGAAGCTGTGAAATAGTATGACAAATTAATAGAATCTGACAATGGTGTGGTAGGTGGATGGGAGAGATTGATGTGAGCACAATGGGGCTAGGGTGATACAACATTGGATATCCTGGAGTATCAATCATTCATTCAATCACTGTGCCGGTTTTATGGAGTAAACAAAGTAGAATTTGACCATAAAGGTGTAATATTTTCCGTCTGGTTGAAAGATTGATATTAATTAATTTTAAAAGAAATATATAATTAAAAAATCACCAAAAGAGAAAGAAATGGAAATTCAGAAAGGCAGGATGAAGAATTAATAAGAAAACTGATTTAAACTAAGGTGTGGGAAGGAAGTCTTTTATGATGAAGTGACATTTAAGCTAAGACCCAAATAAGGAAGAGGATTTGGCCAGAATTAGTAAGGAAGGGAGTTTGCTGTAAGTTTGGGCTTTATCCTGTGGTTTGGTAGAAGCATTTATATATGGAAGTTGCGTGGTCATAGTTGTGTTTTAAAAAGGTTATCTTAGTAGCATGAAAGATAGATTGAAAGAGAAAAGCTTGTGCTCTCCAGAAACTATGTTGTAGGCAAGTGATGGTGAGAGGTTCATGGACTTTTGCCACACCGGTGGAGAGGATGGAAAGACTATGAGTGCAGTTCTGGAGACAGACATGAGACAGTAATTGCATGAATATGGGAGATGTGGGGAGGGAGGATAAAGGAGTCAGCTGTAATAACCAGGTTCTGAATTTGATGATGATGTGAGTTAGATAATGCTATTCACCAAGATTAGAAGCACAGGGAGATAAAGGATAAAGAGTTTATTTTCAAACTTAGGGATATGTCTATTAGATGAAGCTAGTCATTTACTTATGTTACTGAGCTCTTCTATATCCTTGCTAATGTTCTGTCACATTGATCTTTCAGTTGCTGAGAGAGGTGTTTTAAAATCTTGAAATGTGGTTATAGATTTTCGTAAGTGTGTTTGGAATACTGATAAAAGTAGTTTTATGTATTTTCATTCTTTGTTTTTAGCTATATATGAGTTTAGAACCACTGTATCCAATTAATCCAAAATTCTTTGACTAGTCTACTTTTATCTTCTATTACATTTCCCCTCCATTACTCTACCTGAGACACACTGTCCTCTCTATTTTTGTGCGTGTGTGTGTGTGAGGAAGATTGGCCCTGAGCTAACATCTGTTGCTAATCTTCCTCCTTTTGCTGGAGGAAGACTGTAGCTGAGCTAACATCCATGCCAATCTTCCTCTAGTTTTGTATGTGGGGCACCACCACAGCACGGCTTGATGAGTGGTGTAGGTCTGTGCCTGGGATCCAAACCCATGAACCCCAGGCCGTCGAAGCGGAGCATGTTAACTTAACCACTATGCCACTGGGCCAACCTGTCTATTGTTTTTACAATATGCCTAGCTCCTTTCTTAGACCTTGTGCAAGTACTTGCTTTCCTGTCTTCCTGAATAATCTTTACTATCCATGACTTTCTTGAAGTTTCATTTGAAATGTCAACATATTACATAAATCTCTCTGGAACTTTATATAAAATAGCACTTCCCTACATCAAAGTCCATTCACTTGCCATGTTTTACTTTTATTTCTAGCTTTATCAATGAATGATTTATTTGTTTTTTTGTTTGTTTGATCCCCAGTGGAGTGTGAACTCCATGACAACCAGAACTTTGTCTGCTTTTTCTCTATTGTGTCTCTGGTGTCTAGCATATTGTAGGAACTTTATAAATATTTATTGAAGAACAAATATGAACTAAATATTTTAACACCACAGAATAGCTCTCTTGAAGTCTATTAATAGCTTTTGTTTTAAGGCTATTTTGTATCATATTAATGTAGCCCAGTGTTCTCAACTGGGGGTGATCTTGTAATCCAGGGGTCATTTTATAATGTCTGGAGACATTTTTAGTTGACACAACTGGGGGTGATGGTGCTACTGGCATCTAGCACATAGAAACCTAGGATGTTGCTAAACAACCTACAAGGACAACCCTGTATAACAAAGTATTATCCAGCCCCAGATGTCAATAGGTCACTGTTGAGAATTCCGGATGTAGCCAGACCACCTTCATTTTGATTACAATTTTCTTGTTGTATCATTTTACGTTATTTTACTTTCAACTCCTTTGTGAGTTTATAATTGAAACACATATTTCATTAAAAAATTGCCAAGGTTGGAGCTGGCCCAGTGGTGCAGCAGTTAAGGTGCGTGAACTGTGCTTCAGCTGCCTGGAGTTTGCAGGTTCGGATCCTGGGTGTGCACCGATGCACCACTTGTCAAGCCATGCTGTGGCGGCATCCCATATAAAGTAGAGGAAGATGGGCACGGATGTTAGCCCAGGGCCAATCTTCCTCACCAAAAAAGAGGAGGATTGGCATGGATGTTAGCTCAGGGCTGGTCTTCCTCACACACACACAAAAAAAATTGCCAAGGTTTATATTTTAACTAAACAGTTAATCTATTTACATTCACCACAATGCTTGATATATTTGGAATACTTTTTATATATGCTGATTGTTTCTCCTTTTCATTTTCTTCTTTCCTGCATTGATTCCTTTTTTATTGATAAGGTAATGTTTTTAGAGTTTTTAAAAATTTTTCATCAAAGTATAATATACAAACAAAAATGCATGTAAGTGTACAACTCAGTGAATTTTCACAAATTGAATATATTTATATGCCCAGCACTCAGATTAAGGAAAAAGGTATCACCATCACTCCACAAGCCCTCTCATGCTCCCTTCCAGTCACTAGCCACTCAAGAAGAATCACTATTCAGATTTCTAGCAGCATAGATGAAGTTTGTTTTTTTGTACTTTAGATAAATTGATTTATAGAGTATGCATCCTTTTTTGTCTGATTTTTTATTTAATATTATGTTTGTAAGAATCACCTTTATTTTTCCATATAGTTGTAGATTGCCTATTCTTGTTATCTATTGCATTTTATTTGTGAATATACCACAGTTTACTTACTCATTCCATGGTTGACAACAGTTTGGGACTACTATGAATAGTACTGCTATGTACACTAGTACTTATCTTTTGGTGAACCTATATCCACATTTCATTTGGGGATATAACTTTAAGCAGAATCATCAAATAGTTTTCCAAATTGGTTATACGAATATATACTCTGACAGACAGTGTACAGAATTCTGGCTGCTCCACATCCTTACCAACACTTGATATTTTTCATATTTTTCATTCTAAACAGTCTGGTGTTTAGACTTATGGCATTGTGGTTTTAACTGACATTTTATTGATGGTTAATGAAGTTGAACAATATTTTTACATATATTAATTAGGTATTTCAATAATATCTTTTTTTTGGTGAAGTGTCTTTTAAATCCTTCTTTTCCTCTTTTTTCCCATTGTCTGACATTTTTTTAAATTGATTTGTTGGAGTACTTCACATGCTTTGAATTTGTCAAATATGCATATTGTGAATATCTTCTCCCTCTCTTTGGGTTGTCAGTAAGTTGGTTTTTAATCACTTTATTTCTCCTTTACTAGTTTGGAGTACAGGCATTCTATTTCAATTATTTTAATGATTACCCTTAAAATTTTAACACACACAGAATTCTACAGTAAATAATTTTCTCCACCCTGCTCCCAAAGGATATTTTTGTTAAACCTATTCACTTGTCTCATGGGAGATATGCCATCTTTTTCTAGTACTTTACTTCTTTCTTTTTTATCCCTACAAATTAGACATTAATTTATCATTGCTTTATATATTCCATGTTTCCTAAAATGCACCCACATATTGAACATTTTCTGGCATTTCAGTTCTTCTGTGTTAAATTTGCTTCCTTCTGCAATAATGCTTTAGAACAGTGATTCTGAAATATACCATACGCAAGAATAGCCTGGAGGGCTTGGTAAAACACAGACTGCCGGCCACCTGAGGTGTACACAGCTCCTTCTTGGAGGACACTGGTGACCTGGAGCTGGCCAGTTCTCCAGAGGGAAAACATGGAGATGGCACCCACTGGCCACCCCAGTCTCCGGGGAGAATCTCAATCGGCTCCTGGATGTGTGCTAAATTAGAAGCCCGACCCTCCAGCAGCAGCGGTTTGGAAGGATGCACATAGGCCTTTTTCAGGGAAAGACTGGGAGACGGGTGTTTCTGTCCGCTCCCTCAGTGCTGACCCTGAACCTCTGCAGTGGATAGCCACAGCGAATCCTCAGAAGCCAGTAAGAACTATTTCTTTGTTTGTTATTGGCTTGTGGGTCTCATGGATGCAAGCGCCACTGGCTCTCAGGGCTAGGCGTTTTAGGGTCCTGTCACTCAGGTGGAAGTCTTAAAGTTGGAGTGCTAGATATTAGGTCCAATCTCTTCAGTTCTCCAGGAGAAGCTGGGAGTTGTGAGTTCTCTCTGACTGTATGTTGTTGTGCTGGGGATGTGGTTTATGGTGAGAGTGTGTCTCAGCCTCTCCCACCCATTTCAATGTGGGTATTTTCTCGTTCACGCAAAGCGTAGGAGTCACTCAGCTAGTTTCTGAATTTCTTTTACTGGGAATTGCTCCAGGAGTACCTGTAGATTTGGTGTGTCCACAGAAGCAGGTGAGTTCGGGAGCCTCCTATTTCACCATCTTGGAACAGAATCCTGTCACTTTTCTCTCATTTCCTAATCTTCTCATCAAACCTGTTCTTTCACAATAATCCACATCTCAATAAATGGAATCTCACTGCTTCAGGTGCTTAGATCAAAACTTAGTAAGATTTTTTTCATATTTTCTCTTATCACTCCTTTTACTCATATTACTCTCCCCTCACTCTCTAATTTCAAGCTACATTGATCTTTTCATGTTCCTAAAACTTACTGTTCCTAAAACAGACCAGCAACCCCCTCTCCTTAGGGCCTTTGCATTTACTATCCCCTCAGCTCTTGCTCTAGATATGCTCTACTCCCTTGCCTCCTTCAGGTCATTATTCCTATGACACTTAATCTGTAAGACTGTCATTGGACACATTATAAAACTGTAGCCCATTCTAGCACATTTCCTATCCTCTGTACCTGTTTAATTTTTCTTAGCATGTACCACTATCTAATATATCGTGTACTGCACTTGTTCAGTGTCTGGAATGTAAGCTTCATGAGGGGAAAGAAAAAAGGATTCTTTTCTCTTATACTCAATACTATATTTCTAATGTCTCCAACAGTGCCTGGCACACAAAAAATGGTTAATAATTTTTATTGAATAAATAAATTGCACTTGAGGATCATATTCTTTCATTTTCCTTATTCTCTGTAATTACCTGATCCTCCTTTGTGTTTTAAACTTTTTTTATTGTTCACATTTTTATAATTTTTCTTCTTTTTTCCTCCAATTAAAGAAAGAGATTATAAGCTCCTTAGAGGTAGTACTATAGCCTATTCAAATTATCTCCCTTTAAAAACTAGGTTTAAAGGGACTGGCCCCATGGCGTAGTGGTTAAGTTCACACACTACACTTCAGCAGCCTGGGGTTCACAGGTTCAGATCCTGGGTGTGAACCTCCATACTGCTCATCAAGCCATGCTGAGGTGGCATGCTACATACAAAACAGAGGAAGATTGGCACAGATGTTAGCTCAGGGACAATTTTCCTCACCAAAAAAACTCAAAAAACTAGGTTTAAGTTACCTAATTTAAGGAGATGATTATTTACCCATTTATAATTTCTGCAATAAGATCTTTACAATGTGAATCTATTCTACAGAATTAATGATTTATTTAATGCAAATTCTGGTACCTGCTCAATAAATATTATTTTATTAATGAATAACAGAAATTTTTCATTAATATTTTACTTTTCCCCAAATTCATAACAGACTATATCATCATTACTCTTCTTTATCATACATATTGCTCAAATATTTAGTTATCTATATCTTATTCTTTATTTATATTTAATTTCTTAGGTCCTTGAAGATAAATTATACTTTTGAAACCTAAATCATGCTTGCTGCTCTCTTTATTCCTGCTTTTTTGAGTAGTTCTGGTGATGAAGTTTTTAAAGAAATGTTCATGTTATACAGGTTATCAATAGTTGCTTTGTTTTACTGACAATAGAAAATTTTCTTAAAATCCAAAATGCATTACTTTATAAACTACGTATTTTAAAGAAAATCAACAACAACAAAATTTGTAATATATTTCATGCTAGTTTAGAGTTACACACATAAACATTCCAAAATGTGTCATGAGGAGAAAAATGCAAAGCTTAACCAGGAGAGACTCCAACTCAGCACTGAAAGAAGCATGCCATTTCAGCAAACAATAAAAATGGGATGCTTTATTGGGGCAGATCTGGGATGACTTAACTAGACATTCACATCCATCATGGAGAACTAACATGAGTCAAAATTATTGTGTTTCACTGGAAGAGAAAGTAGAATGTATAGTTAGATATTTTTACTTTATGAATGCAGATTCTTGACCTGTAGGCTAGGACACACGTTAGCATTCCTTCTGAACTATAGTGAGTTTGGAATGTATGCTTAATGAATCATGGGGAATCTGTTTAATGATTCTTAAAAACATCTAAATAACTAGTACAAATTTGCTAAGGAAGATTTTCATCATAAAGACTCGTTCGTGTAGGGCGGTCCTATGTGGATTACTCTTAAGACAATTGTAATTTGTTAAAATTAATCCTCCTTCAGGAGAGATGAAAGCTGTTATAAGGGTCCTTTTGTCTATTTAATTAGTCTCTGTTCTAAATCCTCTACATAGCCCTGAAAAACTGATTTGTACATTAGTGAAATCCAATAAAATTAACGAGTGGAAATGAAGGGTTGGAGGAACTAAAACCTGTGCAGAGAGGCATTAGGAGGGTGGATAATAGAGTCACGGATATTTCTAAAAGTCACTGTGTTTGGCGTAGGGAATGCTGTGGAAGGAACTGATGTACAGCCAGTCTTGGATCAATTCCAGGTAAAGGGTGATAAATATGTGCTTGTGAAGCTATTCATTAAACGTTTAAAAAATTATATTACTAACTTCTTGTTAACACCTTGCATTTTATCTAAAATAACACTCCGGTGGATTAGAAATTGCTTAGTGGCAAGGGTTATGCATAATAACTTTTTATATCATTCACAGTGAAGCACGTATCATCTGTAGTAGAAACTAAATATGTAATAAGTCATGAATGCCACATTGGACGCCTCTGAATCTTAATTTAAAGGACATGCTAAGCATTTTTCTTTTTAATCTACATAATTAATTTGGAAAGAGGGACAGTATTTGGAAGCTATTCTTGTATCTTACATTCTAGTATCTTATAGGTAAGTTTCTCAGGAACCAGAAGCCATCCTCTGGAGAACTGGCTGATGACCACATTTGTGAATTTCACTTCTCCTGAGGAAGTACATTAAAATGCAATGTATTACTCTATGAGATCTATCGTAAGGAACGTGTAGAATTTTGAAAATATGTTTTTATCCCAGATACATCTGCTTAAGCCCTTCCACTTTTCCAAGGGCAAAGAATGTCTTGTATTTCTGATGTTTTGCATGTTTTAGAACTCAGCTGTAAGAAATCCATTTCTTTTTAAGGAAGAAGAAAAAGAAGAGAATGATTAGGAGATACACTAACAGATGCAGCAGTAAAATATCACACCAAATACTGCATGTTTGCATGCGCAGGAGAGAGAGAGACACACACGGAGAATGAGAGATAGAGACAGAGAGACATTTTAGCCAAAGACGTTAAAGATTAAATTTAAAATACCCCCCAAAAACTGTAGTAAGAACTGTACAGTATTCATTCCTGTTTTTATAAAAACAGCAGAGATTTTGAGATGGAATATGTATATAGGTTGCTCAAAAGGACAATATTTCTTTATATGTTTCAATTTAAACAATTTATAAATTTCTAATATAGAAAACCCTTGTCTCTGTGCCATCTCAGTTGAAAATTGATTTTTTTTTGTTAAATAGTCAACAAAAATCAACTAGAAGACAAAAAGCTAATTACATCTGGTCCATAGTTATGACCCCATAATGTTATTATTTGTTTTAACTTTGTGTGTATAAAAGTGAGAACAGAGATGTACAATTCATATGAAAATCCTTCTTACCTATAAATATGACAAGTTAATTTTTAAATAAAATAACAAGTAAGTAAAAAGTCTCTTACATCCTTTCCAATCTAGTTTGTCTTCCTCTCATTCCAATGGCAAAAAAAAACCACGTTGGATTATGTTCTAAATGAATATTTACTGAACCTTGACCGGTGCTTCAAACTGGAGTATGAGCGAATATTCCTGGGAGTGGTATGGTTTGCAGGAGGGAATGAACAGATCACAGAGCCAAAACTGGATGGGAAGACGGTTGGTTCCAGAAGGAGGCTCTGTCTGAAAGACTTGCTTGTTTGTTTCACAAGGTTGCTCTAGAGTCCTCAAAATTTGCCCTAAGTATTTACAAGCGTTTTTGCTCCTCCGGTTTGCTCTTGAGAACAACATCGAGGAGCTCATGAGGTTGTTGCAGAAGGGAACAAACACTGAATCATTCTGCAAAGGAAATTAGTTTGTTAAGACTCCAATATTGGAAAGAAGATAGTTTGGGGGCTAAAACAATTTCAGGATTTAAACTGCTTGTTAGAAATATTGAAAGGTTACAACTTTCTAGTATGATTCTGGTCCTGATCAAATTTATGTTTGAGAAATTAAAGGAATTGTGACAGTGCTTTTGGTAACATCCAAAGATAGAATCAGAAAAGTGTAAGCTAGATATTATAAGCATTAATGATGACTATCTTCTGGAAGGTGATGATAACAGAAAGTTGAGCAGAATTAATGTAATTTTTGATATTAGAGTCCATTACTTTATGTTAAAAAATATATAAAATTCTGGTTATCATTTACACATATTAAACATTTTTGTATTTGAATATTTACATTGCACCCTCAAATATTTAAAGAGTTTTAATATAGGTTCTATTTTGACAGTTTTCAATCAAGTGTAAACACACAAGAATAACAAAAACTGCCTTTTAGAAGATACCAACCATGTGCAAATCACTGCATTAAGTACTTTTGTTGTTATTCATTCTCGCAGGTATCTGAGTCCAGTATCTTTATCTCCATTTTATAGTTGTTGAAACTGAGCCTCAGATGCCTGACTTGTTTGAGTTTACAAAACCAAGGAGTGACCAAGTGGTGCTTTAAACTTAGTTCCATATGAATTCCAACCCTTTTATTTGTATAACACAGAACATTGTTTTATAAATAAATGTACAAGTGCACATATATTAGTTTTCTACTTTATGCCAAGGATAAGTATGGCAAGCTACCCATGCTACTTATGTCCCCTCCTGGTTAGAGAAAAAAATATTTTTCCTTACATTCTACCAATCTCTCATTTTGTTTCCCTTTCATGTAGGCCGAAGCCTCTGTGAGGAAAATAACTCCTTAGTTACTATCAGCGTAAGTGTCTGCTGGCAAAGCAATATAACCACGTCCACTAGAGGCTGTAGCAGCACGCTGCCGAGATACATTTATGACAAAGCCAGAATGAAATTAAAGGACTTAGTAATTCATTTTTTGTCATATTTCTACAACACGTTACATTTGCACAGTGCTATGCAATTATTATCTTATCTTCACTGCTCCTGTGTGAACTTTACTATCTACATGTTACTACAGGATGTGGAAGCAGAAACACACTGAAGTTAGGTGGCTCCCTCAAGGTGACATCAGAGGATGCCAAAGAATTTAGAGCTCAAGACACATCTGTTTCACTAGGTAGAAGATAGTCAAGATTGTTTTGTCCAAGTAGAATTAAAACTTGAAAGAAAATTCACTGCAGTGTCTGAGGTGATGTTCTCGATAAAGCTAAAGGCTATAGCTGATTGTTAGTGACAAGATTACACAGTATCAGTGGAAAAGGACAAAATGATATTGAAATAAAGAAAATACTTAATGTGACAAATACAAAAGGATATTTGAAGTGCGGGCATCATTTTAGAGACGATCTTCAATATGTGGTAGCAAGACCATCAAGACTCAATTATTTCCTGACACCTGAACACTATAATCCCTACAAACAAAATCTAAGATAATAAGTTTATAATTTGAATACCATGATTAAAAGCAGTATAAAGACGTGGTTTTGGATAAAAGACTTTTAAAATAATATAGTAAAATAACTTAAAATGTCCAAAGACAATAGCTAGACCAAAAGATAGCACGCTAGGGAGAGTGACTCAAAGTTGTTAAAAAACAATTCAGAGGTATGTAATCATGTTTTGATGTAGTTGACCACATCAAAACAGACGTCTAAAAGGAGATTTTCTTTTATAGTTGAGATCATTTCTTTAAAACTGGAATTAGATGCACAATCTTAAAGGGAAGTTTATAAATAGAAAGCAAGCCCACTCAGAACAAAAATAATGCGTCTTGTAATTAATTTTTAAAAAGAATAAAAGCTATTCTTAGAAACTATAGAGGAGCTAAATGTGAACAAGTACAGAAGATAATTTTCAAATAAAAGATATCAAAATGTAAATTTAAAATTTAATGTGATGACATTATTGCCATTGTTTAAAATAAATTGATAATATACTAGAAGTATCTCTTATTTTCAAAATTTAATTTTACATTTGTTTCAGGCAAATGCTTTTTATACAATAGTGTGTATTGTCTTAGGTAATTTGTTCTCTGGTGGATAAAGTCCATACTTCCTGATGTGGCACAAAAGTATTCTCATGACCTTACCAGTGTTGGGAGCTCTAGCTTTGTTTCCTACTTTGGATCAGGCTACACGTTTAAATAGCAGGCACTCTGCTGGATTGTACTGGAAAACTGTACTGGGATCTACCTCTTTTTCCCTCTGTTATCATTACATTAATATCACTTTAAGAAATTGCTACCCTGTCATGTAATTGGTACTTTCTATGACTTTGAGGGCAAAGTATGTTTTATTTATGTCTTTTTTCTAGGAATATGACTCCTGGTTGAGTTTGAGTGCTCAATAATAGTTTTTGAATAGTTTTGCTACCTGATGCTCTGATTAATACCATTGCTTGGGAGGAGAATCAGTGTTTAAGTTACCACTACCAAATAATATTTTTATTAGCAGGTAATAGGTTCCAGAAAAGAGTCTCTATATATACATTTCAGGAATCTGCCAAACTTCTGAAATTGAATTAAAACTAAATGCACATGAATATGTGTATTTGAAGAGGGATTTAATAGCTTTTATCAGGTTCTCAAATGGCCTGTTACACAAAATAGTTCCAGAAGCCTTGGGCACGCTTCCCTGATGATCTATCATGTCTGCTGAATTGCCCAGTGTCGTGTTGATGGTAATTCTCACCTCTCCAGATTCCTCTACTTTCAACAGCTTGGAGTCTAAATTCCTACAATGGATGATTCAGATTCTTAAGTTAGATAATTAAGTAGATAAGAAAGAAAATGGGGAAAATTTTTTAAAAGCCATATGAATGTATAGTCAATGGTACCTAATAGTTGTGCCCTTAAATAATGGCTATGGCTTTCTCTATTCACTGCACTCTGTTCTTTAAAATTCATTCCTCTAAATGAGAATTCCGTAAGCTGAAAAGTAGAATAATGCTACAAATTTACTAAATTTCTTCAACAATTGATGTAGTTGACCAACATATTTGTTTTCTCTTACCTGTGTTAAAGAGATTAAGAAGATTTAGAATTTACTCCATTGAAATGTTACAATTTTTGGAAGCACTATGTTTGTTAAAATGTGAATTTCAGAGGTAAATGAAGTAAATATTAGTAATAAGTGTGCCAATAACTACTATGTCCGTGCACTTTGGTTTCAAGTAGTTAATCTACATAATCATCTGATGTCAGTTATTTGTTTCTAAACTAGTTTATACCATTTCTATTTGCTATTGAAATGATATAATTTAGTTAAATCTTATTAAAAAAGCAAACAAAATATGAGAATAAAAACAGAGTTGCTACTTCTATTAAAAATAACTCAAATTATTTGGAAAGACTCAATAAAGGTGTTCCCTAAAACTTTCTGTTTAAATTGATATGGAAGAATCATGTGTATGTAATGGGGGGAATAATAGAAATCAAGAAGATAGTATACCCATTGTTTCACAAAAGTTTTAAAATCTTACTCTTTTAATCACGTGGTTTAATTATGAATTTTACCTGAATCACATGATGCATAGGCAAAGAAAATAATTTGCTCGAACCCGAGTGTATATATATGTGTATATACATAATATGTATGAGTAAAAATTTCTATGTATCTATGTATCTACCTATTTTTAGTTTTTCTTCTTTAATCTATTTTCCTGGCACCAACCAAGACAAACTATATATTTCAATCTTAGATAAATGGCTTCTACCATTCTCAGAAAACCTTTTGGTACAGTTATTAATATCATAGGCTTTTGAGTCAAACATACCAGTAATTAGTCTTTACCAAGTGTATCATTTAATTTACTTAGTATGTTTTCTGATATTTTTGGAAACCGCTCAGTAATAATGATAGGTCCTAGTATTCATGCTATCTCTAATTCTCACTGCTACCAGCCGATAAATCAATATTACGTGCACTTTAGAGTTCAAGAAACTGAGGCTCAAAGTCGAAGTTCTAGCCTTGCAGTATCAGAGTTCTCAGGTAGTTATTTAATATAAAATCTCTCAATATTTCCATGAGGTTTTCCATATCTGTCCTCCCTTCCTTTCTACTGTTACACATTTCGATATTCATCTCTTAATTACCACTATTGCTTGTTTTCAATATCCTGTCAGGGCCTGTAAGATACTACTGCTGGCTCCACAGAATTTACCTTCTTTCTTAATTCATAAACTATGTTTCTTGTGAATTGCACAGTATCAAAATACACTGCATCTTATTCCTCTTAACTGAATAATTTTTAGAATATCCAGTTATCCCCCTATATCTGTAAGATCTTTAGCGTACGGATTACTGACTTATGTTCTGTTTTCCCCTTGTTATTATTGTGACTAATTTCATTAACACTAATATTTTCCTTTCTCCCCATCTAGTCCCCTTTCCCAATGCCCTATGTTTTCTCAGAATTAATGATGGCTCCCACTCCAAAATTTTAAATTTGTACATCATAAGCTATGACTACCATCTTATATCTACTGGCTCACATATGCAACTATGTGCATCTCAACAATTTGTAGGTGGAAATTTGCCTAAAATTGAAATTTGCAATCCATACACCCGGACACATTTTTCACTACATATTACCACCCCATCCCCATCATGTCCTCTCTTTTTTCCCTTTGTGTATAATTTTCATTCCTAGGGCTGCCTATAACAAAGTACCAAAAACTGGGTGGCTTAAAATAACGGAAATTTATCATCTCACAGTTCTGAAAACTAGAAAATTTGATTATCAAGGTGTTGGCAGGACCATGCTCCCTCTGTAACTTGCAGGGGACAATCTGTCCTTACCTCTTGAGCTTATGGTGTTTGCGATAAATCCTTGTTCCTTGTAAGTGCATCATTTCAATCTCTGCCTCCGTTGTCACATGGCTGTCCTCTCCCTGTGTGTCTTCACATTGTCTTCATTCTGTATGAGTCTATCTCTGTGTCCAAATTTCCCCTTCTTACTATTACCGGGTCTTAAGGTAACAGTATGTTTAGTTTTGCAAGAAACTACTCAAGTCTCTTCCAAAATAGCTGTGCCATTTTGCATTCCCACCAGCAATGAAAGAGAGTTCCTGCTGCCCCACATCCTTGCGAGCATTTGATGTTGCCAGTGTTCTGGATTTTGGCAATTCTAATAGGTGTGTAGAGGTCCTCTTCTTTATTTACTTAGAAATTGAAAAATCTTAGGCCAGGAGTTAAGAATAGTGTAAATTTGCCCCATTTTGGCCTATAAGGCAGCAGCATAGAGTAGAAAATATGTAGATGTTGAAGTCATATGGAATTTAGTTTGAATTCTATCTCTACCACTTGATTGGTATGAGAATTTCATTATTTTTAATCTTTTAGTCTAAAAGAGATGATATATGCTAAGTGGGTAGCACTTTGCCTAGAGTGTTGTTTGCATCTAATCAATATATATTTATGTATTTATAAATATATAAATGTATGTGTGTATTTATTTATTTATTTTTATTTATTTATTATTTTTTTGGTGAGGGAGATTGGCCATGAGCTAACATCAGTTGCCAATCTTCCTCTTTTTGCTGAGGAAGACTGGCCCTGACCTAACATCTGTGCCCATCTTCCTCGATTTTGTATATGGGACAGCACCACAGTGAGGCTTGATAAGAGGTGCATACGTCCACAACCTGCGAACGCTGGGCTGCTGCATGAAGCGGAGTGAGCAAACTTAACCACTACACCACCGGGCCAGCCCCAACATATGTATTTATTTTATCTTTCACTTTCTTTCCCTTCTGTTCCTGGTCATGTGGTCCTCCCTGTTCCCGCATCTGACTGGGCTTTTACCTAGTATAACGCCAATTTATTAATTTTCAGGAATTTGCCATCTGTCTTGGGTAGCATTAATGTTCTTAATTTTTAAATATTTTAACTTTATAGAAAAAATATAATAAGAATATACTAAAAAATACCTGAATCTATAGCTCTCAGCTCTGTCAAATTCCAATATTGTATTCTTTATTGTTAGTTTTTATTTACTATTTAATTCATAAACTATCATTTTAACTCTATGAATTCTGTCTCCAATTTCTTTTCCTTCTATCCTACCAAGAATTAACCAGTATATTGTATATAGCTTTTACAATTCTCATACATATTTTGATGCTGCTATTATGCATGTCTGTATCCAAAAAAATATACTATTTTTCTCACAGTTCTTCAAATTTTAATGAAGATATCATACTCTAAGTTTGAAACTTGCTTTTCATACCTACCATTATGCTTTTAGGCTTCTTCCTCTTGATACGATAACTTTGATTCATTTATTTTGACTACCGTATTCGCTTTTGTGAATATGCCACTTAGCAATAACCACCATTCTATCAAAATCTTCTCCATTGATTCTGGTTCCCATTATATATATTTATTATTGTTTTATAATATTCTTTATAAAGGTCCTGCAAACATTTTGTTGAATTCAGTCAGTTCTCTCTCCATCAAAGTAATACACGCACATTGTTATGTTTACATATTATAAGTCTATGACAAATTATGACAGTTTCCTGTCTATCCTTTTCTGAGCATGATTCTGCTCCCCTAAGGAAATTATTTTTCAAATTTCAAATTCATTCTTCTAATAGTCACTCAACATTTCTTAAGGAAAGAATTTTTTATTCTACTCATTTGTGCTTTCCTCTTCTGTTTTAAAAACAACTTACTGCATTTCACTTTCTTCTAGTATGCAAATACATTCCTAAATTCTCCAAAGAAGATTTGAGCACAATTTTTGGATAAAATGATGTTCAATGTCAACATCCTTATGTATCAATATTGTCCATAGCTGAACCATTATAGTATGATTTTCTTTTTTAATTTTAAATTCTTTTGAATTTTATGAGCCTTGGGTTTCTATGCTCTTTCACTCATTTGACCCAAAATGTCCTGACAAAATTTTAAAACAATTAATTGCATCATTATATCTATT
Organism: Ceratotherium simum simum; assembly: GCF_057802395.1. NCBI lineage: Eukaryota > Metazoa > Chordata > Mammalia > Perissodactyla > Rhinocerotidae > Ceratotherium > Ceratotherium simum. Next base: position 48,885,769 of record NC_141909.1, read on the forward strand.
AATTCAATTTTTTAACACGACTCTTAGTGTTCTCTGACTTCCTGTTCTAATTTAGACTCAATGTTCACTATCCTCACTGCACAAATCTTATCTTGGGACTTTTCTTAAATCATCATCTTAGGAATTTACTTCACTTCTCACCTATGATGGATCCCCTGCTTTCTGCATTTCCATGTCTTGCTCATTCCTGACTTTTACATGCTCATCTCAGTAGTACACAACACCCATTGTCTTTCTGGGGTAAAATCGGTAATATGTGATATATATGAGATATAATGTAATTATGACAATGTGTATTTCTACTCATATTTTATAGTAAGTTTTGTTTAGAACTTCAGATTAGAAATACTTTTCCTTCAGATTTGCTCCACTGTTTCTAGCTTTCCTTGGATCTGGAAACTCATCTACTTAGATTTAGAGGAATTTTCCTCTAGTAATTGTTTAAAAATGTCCTCTCTTTTAATTATTTTATTTTATTTTAGATTATTTGTTTATTTATATATTTTTTTTGGTGAGGAAGATCAGCCCTGAGCTAACATCCATGACAATCCTCCTCTTTTTGTTGAGGAAGACTGGCCCTGAGCTAACATCTATTGCAAATCCTCCTCCTTTTTTTCCCTTTTTCTCCCCAAAGCCCAGTAGATAGTTGTATGTCGTAGTTGCACATCCTTCTAGTTGCTGTATGTGGGACACCGCCTCAGCATGGCCAGACAAGCGGTGCCTTGGTGCACGCCCGGGATCCGAACCCAGGCCACCAGTAGCAGAGCGCGTGCACTTAACCGCTAAGCCACGGGGCTGGCCCTATAATTATTTTATTTTTAATAATCATTGTCAAATAACTCAGGGATTTAAAAAGTTATAAAATATGATGGCATAAATCCATTTACCTACCACCCAACGAAAAACATTGTGCAAACCTATTATAAGTTTGGATGGATCAAAGAGTATGTATATCTTCAATAAATTGCTCTTCTCTGTCATTTTCCCAACTCAGCTCCATTGGCAGTATATGAGAGTTACTTTTGTTCTATACCCCTCCCAACAATTCATATTGTTAGGCTTTAAAATTCTGCCCATATCAAGGAGGTGAAATCCTGTTTAATTATTGTTTTAATTTGCTTTTTTCCTGATTTCCCGTGAGTTAGAACACCCTTTCTTATGTTTCATGCTTCTTCCTCTCTTACATGTAGTGCTTTTAGTGCCTACGTATCAACAGGGTCAAGCCCAGTTTCCAATGTGAGGCATAAATGATATTGACTTCCATCCTATTGACACTTAGAGTATCTTTTCCATTTCTGGTATGTGGAGTCATTCATTTTGTTTCTTTAGCTCAATTATGTGTTTTGAATTTCTGATATATACACATACACATATTTGTACATATACATGTTCATGTATACATACACATATATTTGTTTTTTTAATTGTATCTGTCATTTCTGAGTGTTACCAACTACGCCAAAACACTTTCTATGTCTTCTGCTGTGAATGACAGTTGAACACTGATTTAGATGCTTTTTATTATTTGATTTAAAATCGTCGAAAGCTCTGAAATGTATAATTGAGAAATATTTGAGTTTATAAAAGTCGAAGCTATGCAATATAATTCATTGACTTTTTAGGTAACCTAAGCTGTGTTGTTTTTTTATGATCTGTAATATCTATTAATTTATGAAGTTAGGGTTGCCATATTTAACCAACAAAAAAGACAAGATGCCCAATTAAATTTGAATTTCAGATAAACAGAAAAATTTGTTTCAATTTAAACATGTCCCAAGTATGTTCAAACTTAACTGGGCATCCTGTACTTTTTGTGCAACATCAATAAAATGCATATTCATAATTAAATACTTTGGCAAATATTACTAACACTTTTATGACAATTTCTTGAGTTTTCTGCTCTGGTGGATTTTTGTACTCTCCCATTTTTTTCTAATTTACTGAAATTAGCAATATAATGAATAATGCATGCTTTTGAGTGACAATAGACATCCCAGATGAAACCAGGTGTGACTACAATGAGAGTGGTATAATATGGTGCCTAAGAGTGTAGTCTCTGGAACCAGACTGCTGGGCTAAAATTCTGGCTTCAACATTTACTAGCTTTGTGAATTTAGGCATGCTATTTACCCTCTCTGTGCCTTAGTTTCCTCTTCTGGAAATGAGTTAATATGTGCATTAAATATATGACTCAAAATAGTATCTGGTACGTAAAAAAACTCTGTACTCTTAGCTATTTTTATCCTCTATCTCTACATTTATGTATTTTTTAAAAAAATCTATGAATATGCATGCTTATTTTAAACTATTACAAGAGAAGTAAGAATAACTTAGTAGTTTTTGACTTGCCAGCTTAAATTTAATACATGAAAGGATACTGAGACAAGCCATTGAATTATCAGTTTACGACTCCCCAGAATAAGAAAGTTTGCAAGCAGTATATTACTATAGAGAGTAACTATTATGAGCCTAATCTGATATGCATCTGTAATAGAATGACTTTTTATCTAGACAGAAAAAAGATCAAAATATAATCCCTATGATCTTCAATTTTATCTTGAGATTTTATCCTGTATCATATTTTCATAAGTGATTAAGAGTATGCAGTTGAAATTGAGCTTCACCGTACAGAGAATGCTATTCAGAGATTTCTTGCCAGTAGCTCACTGACAATCTTAGAGCTGTAACATGGGGTCTGAGCCACAAGACTGGTATCGTGTAGTAATGGCACTCCCTTATCCAGTGGATTCATTTTTAGAACACCACTTAAGGCCAGATAATGCATTAACTTTGGTGAAATTCATGACTACTTAGGTACAAAGTTTGGGAAACAACAATCTCCAATAAATTTTGTTGGAAAGAAAAATCTGAGTGTTAACTGAACCACACAATGAACATGGGTAACATTTGAACAGCAAACTTAATGTACTAGAAATAACAAGTAAGTGGGAAAAAAAGTTGACCAACATACCTCACAAAAAAACTAAGTAAACAAATAAATATACTATGTCAAACAGTTATAGAGTACCAATATTGGTTCTTTAAAAAGATAGGAATGTAAAAAAATTAAGAAAATACATTAAATAACACTACATTAGTAAATTTGAATAATTGATTGAATAAAACATTTTATGAGACTATTTGAATTATAAAAATTTCCTCATTAAGGTTTAATATATAATAGATTAATAAATAATTTTCTCCTATATAAAAATAACCAATTAGGTCATATAATGAAAAAAAGCATTTATAAAAACAAAAAATATAAATGAAAAATATAAGAATATGATGAAGAAAAGTGTGATACTTATATGAATAAAATTTACAACTGTGGGTGAAGAATTTGCTTAAAAAATGGAGCGATATATTATGTCTTTCCAAATAGCTGTCTTCACCTCAGTTTACCACCCCTGATGTGCATTAATTTGGTGTGTATGTCTGTCACTCATCAAAATGTTAGCAATAATCTGCAAGTGGTGTGGTTTATCAGAATGTTTGCTTTCTTATTTCTTTTCTATAGTCTTTGAATTTATATCTTTTGTATTACTTTCATATTAAAGATATTTTCAACTAAACAATCAAGGAAATGTCATTCATCCACAGTGCTAACATCTAAGTTATCCAGGATAAAGTTATTTTGTTTTTTAAAATCTAACAAAAGAAGATATTAGAATTTTCTTTCTGCATTAGTATACTGTTTAGTTTTTGTTTTTTCCTCGTATTTTTTTTTTTGTTTTGCTTCACCCTGAGCTGACATCCACTGGCAATCTTCTTCTTTTTTTGCTTGAGGAAGTTTAGCCCTGAGCTATCATCTGTTCCAATCTTCCTCTATATTGTACGTGGTTTGCCACGACAGCATGGCTGACAAGGGATGTGTGTCCGCGCCTGGGATCCGAACCTGGTAACCCGGACCACCAAAGCAGAGCACATGGAACTTTAACCACTAGGTCATGGGGCCGGCCCCTTTTCTTCTTATTTTTAATCATACATTCTTATAACAATATGTCAATTTCTCTTGTTAATTTATTAATATACTTCCTTCTTCCCTTACAAATACAAATAACAGTTATTTATTTATTTTTGCTTGGAATCTTTTTTTTCCTACTCTATATGTCACAGCATTTGAGCTATTGTTGAGCATCTCTAGTCATTTTCCCTCCATACAATTCTTGTAATGTAGAAGGTAGACCACATCTTCCTCTTGAAAACAGACTGTAACTTGAGCAGTGTGTAAATCATTCTTAAAAAATGTAATAGTATTTAAATCCCCAAAATGAATTTTCCACTGAAATTTCTCTTTCATTAATTATTTTAAAAATTACAGAATCATTTGATAAGGCAAATACAAAGATCTTTATTTGTAAGTCTGTATGCTCATTTTTCAGGCTTCTCACAATTGAGGATAATTATATTCTTGTGATGAATGATTTTTGAGCTAAAGTAGAAAGCCTATTCTAACCCTGCAATACATTGAACAAATAACACAGTGGAGTATTTTGTTACTATTTATATACAAAAAAATAACATCTTTTTCTAAATTAAAAATAAATCCATGCTCATTGAGTCTTTTGAAACAATAGAAAAGAACATAGAAGAAAATAATTATCTATGATGATCTCTCCGCTTGAAATAGTCCGTTAACATAGTTATATACTCTTCCTGCCAATGCTCTATCTATACTACTTCACATGTTTACTTTTCTAGAATATTAAGCTAATGTTCCATCCTTTTGATACTGCTAAACAACAAAAACTGCTAGGAAATTTAAAAACAACAGAGGGCGGGTAAGTATTATTTGAGAGGGAAGGTGGTCAGAGAGAATGAGAGAGAGAGAACGCAGGGAGGAGAAATTATGTTGACAATTGGCTTTTTTTGAGGACTATATTTGGGCTCAGAAAAACAATGGTTTAATATCTTCAAATGGTTACAGAAAGTAACTTTCAACCAACCAATTATACTTTCAAAGATGAAAAAGTAGAGTTATAAACCTGAACAATCTCAATGTTGAAGTTGCCTGTTATAATATACAAATTGAATTGTAGCTTCCACAGTATTTTGTAAACTAATTTTTTCAACTATTTCAAAGTAGTGCGTGGAAAACTTTGTTAGCACACTTGTGACAGCTACATGCTGTCCTCTAAACACCTTTTATTATGCATTGGACTTTTCTTTGACCTCTTCTTCCCTTTCTTGACTAAGTCTGAAAAGTTAAGGAAGCACACAAAAAGGAATATTATACTTGGAGCTTTTCAAGGTGTTTACACCTGCTGTACAAGACTTTGACACTCACAATAGCATGTTTTGCAATTCTTATCACACACATAGTGATCTCCATGTTCTTTTTGTTGATGATTAAAAAAATTAATTTCTATACCTATATTTTTTAGTGACATGCTTAAAATATAATTAACCCTCGAGGGGTAACTATGAACATGTCTTTAAAAACATGTACTTTTATGATTTATTTATCTTTAAATGCAATCCTTGGACTCCTTCTGATCCTTTGTATTACTTGGGGAACATGTTTTCTTTTTTCATTTTATTAATGTTAAAATTAGTTCAGTCACATTTTTGATAATTGTTTTCTATTATTAATCTCTTATTTTAGAATAATTTTTTAAAATTATTTGCCTTGTATTTAAAACAAATTTAAGGATCACATTAAAAGATTTCACAACTAAAATATTTACTTTAGAGCATAAGCATGGCATCTTAGGCTAAAGTATAAGGAAAATCTGGGAAATAGTTATAATAATGAGTATTTAGTCCTGAATTGTGTAAATTTAGAACATTTATTTTAATTGAGTAAGTTTAGGTTACTTTTTAATTATATAATTTATTATATTATTACATTAATCAATATTATTAAATAATATGTTTTTCAAAAAATTCTATAAAAAGAAGTCAAATATTTACAATTCATGTGGTATGTTATTTTAACATAAATTTAAACTTAAGCATAATTATAATATGAACTATAGAAGAAAGTCAAAGTATGGTTTTAAAATTATGAATCTACTATGTGCAGGCATTATGTTAGGAAAGATACAAATATATCTGGTTGATGAATAACATGATATGAAGATAATTAAAAGGAAATTATTAAAAATAAATTAAAAATAATTGAATGATAGTATGGAAGAATCCTTAAAAGGTCTTTCTTTAAAAAATTACTGTTTCTGTCTCTAAGCCATAACTGTATCTATTTCAACTAAGATAGATAAGCATCTTTCTAATTTTAAATGGATCAAATCAAATTATACTTACATCTGCAATTTCCGTATCACAAACATTGATCTGTAGTATAAAGGTTTTTAAATTTTTTCCTCTAATTTAGAAATTCCAATGAATGAAAACATTAAGATGTCATTTTATAGTTATGACCATATCTCCAATCCAAATAATGCTCTGATTTTCCATACATATACTTTACTAATAAAATTTTTATTAATTATACATTTATATCAATTTACCCATGTGAGTTTAAGTACTTGGAAAATTGGTTGGTTGGTTTATATTTTTTTCACTTTTGCTAATAAGCAAGAAAATTGTTTATTACATAACACTGTGGTAATGGTGATTATTTCTCCATTGACAGCTGATGAAATAGACAGATTCAGATAGAAGGGAGAGTTCAGAAAAGCCATATGTTTGACAGTTCCTTGTCTTACTCTTATTTGCAGCCTCACAAGTACCAAGCAGGTGTTGAGTATTTAGTAAGTGCACAAATGCCGATGTTCTTAAAAACCAAATAAATTGATACTGAGCTTGTGTTTCGAGAGATAGTATATAATGGAATAAGGGAAAGTAGCATGAAGTCTCTTTCCACCTGCACTTATTTATTATTCATAGATATTTATTAAACACCTACCATGTGTCAGTTAGTGTGGATACATAGGTAAGACAGAAAACAAATTAATACATATTCAGTATATCAAGTGGTAAAAGATGATATTTAAAAAAGTAAATCAGAGCAAAGGGAGAAAGGCTGGTAAAGAGTTTTTAGACGTGTGTGTTTTCATGAACGCATGTGTGTGTGCACATGAATGTTTATGTGTATAGATGACATACTCTTTAATATTACTATGTTGCCTCTATTATAAAAATAGCTTTTCCATCTTTATGCTATTTTCTTATCCCTTTCAGTTCCCATCTGGGGAGAGGTCAAACATTCATTTGAGGAATAGCCAATGGTTCTAAAATTCTAACCTGCTAAGAAACATTCAGATTCTGAAAACTTGAAATCTCACCCAAAGGTGTAGTTTAAGGGCAATAGTTAGATTTATATGCTTTTGGATTTCTTCTGAACGTATCACCAAGGCATAATACACTTTACAAAGGCCTGTAATGGTTCCAAATACCAGTGCTATGTGTAGCTCCAGGTCATATTTTCTATTACAGGAGATATGAGAGTATAAAAATTGCATTGCATAGTGCATCAATAAAAGAACACTGTGGGCCTTATCTTATCTTACAGAAATTTCCAATTTGGAATGTGCATTTTTGTTGTGAAAATGCTTTAAAAGTTCACAGTACTTTCTGCCTCTACTGTCTGAATTATATCCAAGCCATTTTAGGCTAAGCTTTTGTTCTGGTTGAAGATCTGTGAACGTGCTCTGCTAAAGGAGAAACAGAGAGGAGTGGGGCAGAGAGCCTACTGCCGGATGATAAATTAAAGGCAACTTAGGAAAGCATTCTAGTAAGAGATTCAATGAGAGAGTATATCAATTTTGACTGTAATATTGTTTTTTCAAGAAGAAAATAATAAAATAATTTATTCTAAAATCTCCTAGCTTACCTCCTCAGAAACCATCTTTTAAAGAAAAATTCTATGAGTATTGTCAAAATAGCACATTCTATGGAGCTATTTACTTCACATGGGGAAAAAAACTAAAAGGAATGAAACACGTCTGTTTTATTTTATCTTACGTCTTATCTGTACTGGTTTAGAAATTATTTATCCAGGCTCTACTTTTCTGCTGTTGGCTCTATGTGATCTATTTGAATAATATTAATTCTAATTGATAGCATATTGTTTTTTTGCTGGGTCATGCAAAGGTCTCCATTAGCAAGACAGATGTTTGTTTAAAATACTAATAAAAATAACCTAGGAATGATCACCCTTTACTTAATCAAAATAAATTGATTTCTAAGCACGTCCAAAAATAATTAATCAAATACAGGGATAATAGAAGGAAATGAAAATAAGCTAATCGGTAACCACAGAAATATTCAGCTTTGTCTTTATCTGTTATCAGTGTTATAGCCTCAAAGCAAGAACATATTGGACATACTTACTGAATAAATTAATCTGTGGGCATAAATTAGGAATTTGTAAGATTTATTTACTCTTACAATGTCTGGATAATCAGTCATAAGAAATAAAGTAAATATGCAAACAAATTAATTTATTAATTTTTTCAAATGTATACACAGCTTTAGTATGTTACAGTGCCCCAGAGTTTGAAAAAGTGAATACATTTTTCTAAGATGCTAACATTTATACTGCGTAGATAAAATTTATTAATATGCTGTGACTTATGTGAATATTATTTACTTAGACTATTGTTTGCTCAAATATCCAGCGCTGTAATATCATCCTGGAAACATTCTGCAAATGCTTGCTGACTACTCATTGTTTAGAATCTATGTAGTTTACACTAAGCATTAACTACTTCTTCCCGTCACAGTATACTAGCCCTATGTTCTTTCTAGCCTTTATTGTGGGCAATATTTTTGCTTGAGAAAAAGGATAAAAAGAAGAAAAAAATAAGTAAAGTAGTACATATGTAAAACATTTGGACTTAATGCTATTGAAGCAACTAATCAACATATTATTTTTCATCACTTGTTTGCATTTCTTCCCACTTATATAGACAGAACCCATGTCTTTGAACCTTAGCAAGAAGCATGCGTAAGTACACAAGGAATATGAACCAACACAGGCTGAGAGAGAGCAAAGAATGTGTCAGCATTTGATTGTAGAATTTATATTCTTATTTTGTCAGTTATCTTGGATAGGTTACTGAAATTTCTTTAATTTTAGTTTTATTTGCTTAACTATATAATAATAATAAGATTATTTTAAGAATTAGATTTAAACAGCGCACACACTGGCACAGGAAAAGCGATTAATAAAGGTAAATAGTCATCATTACTCTATTACAAAGGTAATTGCTATGGACTGAATTGTGCATCCCCACTACCCAAATCCATATGTTGAAGCCCTAACTGCTAATGTAACTATATTCGGAGATAGTCCCATAAGGAGGTAATTAAGTTAATTCGAGATCATAAGGGTGGGGCCTGATCCAATGGCAATGACGTCCTTATAAGAAGAGACATCAGAGAACTTGCTCCCTCTCAATTCTTGCCCACAAAAAGAAGAGGCGATGTGAGCACACAACTAGATGGGCAGCAGTCTACAAGTCAGAGAGGGTAGCCTTGCTAGAAACCAACCATGCTGGTTTACTCGATATTGGAATTCTAGCCTGGAGAACTGTGAGAAAATATATGTCTGCTATTTAAGCCATCTAGTCTGTATTTCGTTATGGCAGCCCGAGCCAACTAAGACGGTAATGCAACGAACATGAGCAATGCTCACAGTTGTTTTTCAATGGTGATGGATTTGCATTATTTACTTTTTGACATATCAAAGAAGACAAGCTGAGGGAATAAATTCATTAATTAAATAATTACAGATCCTGTTAGATGTGTAGTTTTTGGCCATGACTCTGGAAAAGAGATGCTATTAGGTCCTGAACTGATTTTGAACCAGGTTCTAGGCTCCTGAACTAATCACCAAAATTAAACTGTATATAATTAAACAACCACTTAAGAGAATACACTGGAAGTGATAGTTGAAGTTTTAATGAGTCTCTAAATAACAGCCCACTTTACTGCCCATGCTTGGAATAAATTGAGAAATAGACACAGGAGTCAGACAGATGGAGACCAAATTGTCAGCTTTATTGCTAATACAAAATAGATCAAAGGAGTAAAGGACATGGCTTAGATCCACAGCCAAATGGACTTGAGAACACCTTCTACAATTGGACCAACTTATTTACCCAGACACTGGGAGAACTGCAAGCTGCTCCACCAGAGCATTGCCAGCTCCCTAAGCTCACTACAAAGTTGAGAAGCAGTCCAGAACACATCTGTCCATAATGCAGGCTTGCTCCAAAGAGCAGCATTTTTCCAAACTCATTAGCCGTATAACTCACTTCCCCTTCCTTAGGGAGGAATAAATGAGAAGTCTAGGGGAACAGGTGGAGACAAGGAATATTAGTCCAGCTGACATCCCTCCGCAGGGAAACCTACAGAAGCTACAATGATGGTTTTCCCTTAAGGACAATGTCATCTGGTGGGGAGTATGCAATTAAAACTGGAGGGATTTGGGTCTACCTGGCTCACTATACAAGTCTTGTGCTCAGTTGGAGTTTCGCCTGCTCTTAGAAACTCCCTGATTCTGCTTCTTTTTCTCTCTGTCTGGTTTGAGTTAGGTGACCCCTTGAAACAATTATTTACCTTCATCATCCAGGCTGATAGCATTTTACTTGACCATTCCACTATTTTATTTGAACTCCTTGAGAACAGGGACTGTACTATAATTATTATTCTACCTTTACAGTCTAGTACAGTGCCTGGTACACAGGTACTAAATAAATGTCTGTTGAATTTAGTCTGATGTTTTACTAGACCATTCCTTCTTTAAAAATACTGAGCAAAGATAAATGAAAAGAGCTAATGAACAAGTATAATATGGTCCACACTCAATAAAATTCCCATTAACTCATTTTGCCTTCTTTGTCTGTCAGACATATCAAAGTATAACTGGAATAAAATGATTTGTTTAGAATTATTGAAAAAAACACTGAAAACCATGTATATTTTATTGCTGCATTTGGGAAACATAGATGATAGATAGATAGATGGAATGCTCCTTCCCTTAATACTTATCACTAAGGAATCAGAGACAATCCTATGGTGGCTATTAAGGCTGTTCATAAATATGTGGTTCTCTCTCCTTGTGAGCAGATGGTAGGATTGACGTCCCCAACAAGTTGGACTCAAGTTTAGGTAGGTATCATACTTTTTCTGTCTGTAGGTATGAGTTTTCTAAAGCCTGCTGGATTTCTTACATTGTTCCTTATTCATAGATTAATTAATTACATTTTGTTTTTCTCATATATTTTATAAAATGCATGCTGTTAAATTTTTTATTACCAGGGTAAGAAACTATTTGACAACTGACACAATATGGGTACCATTTACCACATTACCCTTTAATTGTTAGAACATAGGGGGTCCAGGAAGAGGAGCCAGAGCAATCTGAGTTAATGTGGTCCCACTAAGTGAGTCTTGGTAGCAACTACTTAGTAACTGATATATAATATTGAAACATTTATATACTTCAATATTTTAACAGTTGGTATGGCTAGACATCAATCCTAATTTTTTTACAAAGAATGCTCTCTCTCTTCCTCTCCTTCTCGCTCTCCTTCCATCTTTCTCTCCCTCTTTTTCTCCTGCCCTATTCCCCTCTTTGTTTCTTTCTTTGATTTTGGTTATCCTGCTGTCCTTCTTTCTCTGTAATCTGAGACTTCTATGTTCTCTGGTCCAGACTTAATGTCCTTTCCTATGCTATACCGAAAGTGGGAGATAAAATTAGAACTTGTTGTTCTTTTGTTTCTTTGCTGTCTTAATTTCTTAACTCTAAAACAGATATTTTTAGAGCAATGTTTTTATCATAGCACTGCCTTCTACACTGCCTCAACTCAAGATTTGGTTGTTTAATTTTGTCATAACCATTATCTTGTGGGCTACGTGAGTCACATAGTCTTATCCATTTCATATTTCTTTTTCTTATTGACAAATCTGTGGAAGCAAGTATTGCAGTTGAAAACTAAAGTATGACTGAGTTAATGCATCAATAATAAACTGACTCATCATGGTCTTCAGTCCAAGAGTGTCACAAACAATTTTTAACTCTCTTAATAATCATTAGTTATGTTTGATGTAATACATGTAAAATTTTATATGTAACCTTTAAGTAAATGTTAATTACATATACAATTTAGGAAGAAACATGAGTACTGTCAAGGTCAGAAATGACACAAGGTGAAATTACAAAATATGTTAGAATAATGCTTTTCCTCTATATCATCTTGAGAGCAGGGCACTAGATCTTACATTTTAATAGTATGGTGTGAAGTAGTTTGATATGATTATGAGCTAGAACTATGAGAGCTAGTTCATAAACCCCGCAACTATGAATAGGCATAGCTAATCTCAAGGGATTCTTTTTTTGGCTAATTACTCGATCCTCTTTATTTATTCTGCTTCTCACCTTAATGCATGATTATGCTAATACTCAGAGTGGTCTCAGTCTTGACATAGATTCAGATTTGGGGCAGAGTCAACAATTTCATTTTCTTTTCTCAGTTGATTTTATTCTGTTAATTCCAGAATGAAACATACATATGTTGTTTTAAGTTTTTAATCTCCTTCCAGAGAAAATAATAAAATAAAGCAACTTATCACTCCCCTTATATTCACATTTTTTCAATAATCTCAAGGAAAAAAAATATATCCTTACCTTATCAGATAATAAAACATGGTCACAAATTAATACTTTATTTTAGTTTCAGAGTGAATTTCAATATTTTAACCAAATATTTATTTTGTACATTGAAGTTTGGTAAATATGTATCACTTAAGGAAAAAGTTACTGTGTTTTCTAGATGTAGTTATACTGCATTATTTCCCACGCTTTTTAACTAGATGGTGCTAATATGCGTGCTATTAGAAGAATAAAATTCCTTGGTCTTCATTGTCTTTAGAGCCCTCAGAAAATGAAGTTGTAAAAGTAACTTGAACTGTCCAAGATCAATTTATATTAGCTATTTCTAACTGCATCATCTATGAATGCCATTAAAGTGAATGAGATTTTTACAAAATAGAAAAACCTACAAATGAATGAAAATGTGAGCTTTCTTAGGGCAGGAGTTTTTCACTGCTTTTTACTATATATCCCCTGACAAGAGATTTTCACCTATTGAGGTATGTGGGGTAACTATTCAGGTTCAAAACTGATTCTGCTTGAACTAAAAAGCCTGACTTATGGCCTATCAAACTTATATTGTACATCTGCTTAACTGTTCAAGTAAAGAATATACTCTCTCAAAATAAGAATGCATACTTCTCCTATGCCCTATTGGTAACTCCCTATTGGTAATGCCAGAATTAGTCCCTTCCTGACATCACAGTCACATTGACCTGCTAATTTGCTATTGAATAACCCCTTTGAAATTTTGATGAAAATGTTTCCTGGCTGTGCTTAATGTATATTCTTTGTTCTAAAAAGATATAAGACTGTACTGAAAACCATGCTTCTCCAGAACACTTTCTAAGGCCTTCCCGGGTTATAATCTTCACTCTGGCTCAAGTAAACTCACCATATTTCTCTTATCTATAGAATGGTTATTGGTTATTTTGCATCAACACCTCATGCTGAAGAGAAGTCTTGGAATTTAGAAGGTACTCAATAAATATGTTGGACTAATAAACACTTTTTCACTAATTTTAAGCATAAGATATAATACTGAAAATTTGGGTGTAATATGCAAATTGTATGTTAATGGCATTGTCCATAAAATTTTCAGTGAAGTCCTCAAATAGGAAAACAATTATTTCAAAATATAATAAAATCATATACAAGAACACTAAATTCACTTCAAAGAGCATACCCTTTACAAGAAATACTAAGTAAAAATTATATATGTGTGTGTACTTGTAATGGTTAATTTTATGTGTCAACTTAACTGGACTAACAGATGCCTAGATAACTGGTAAAACATGATTTCTGGGTGTGTCTGTGAGGATGCATCCAGAAGAGATGGCATTTGAATCAATAGACTCAGTAAAGATGTAGATGGGCGGCATCCAATCGCTTGCGGGAAGGCCTGAATAGAACACAAATGTAGAGGAGGGTGAATTTGCTCTCTGCTTGAGCTGGGACATTCATCTGACCCTGATCTTGGAAATCTGTGCTCCTGTTTCTCAGGCCTTTGGATTTGGATTGAGACTTACATTATTGGTTCCTCTGGTTCTCAGGACTTTGAGTTTGGACTGGAAATACACCACCAGCTTTTCTGAGCCTCCAGCTTGCAGAAAGCAGATCATGGAACTTCTCAGCCTCAATAATCGTGTGAGCCAGTCTGATACAGTAAATTTCTTTCTATATATCTATATATATCCTATTGGTTCTGTTTCTCTGGAGAGCCGTGAATAGTGTGTGTATATATATATATATTCAATATACAAACAAATTACTTGTGGAATGCATAACTTTTAGGATGGATAGATATAGAGAATTAAAAATTAAATGTAAATGTAGAGAATTAAAAATTAATTAAAAATCACAGATTCCTGGGATTGTAAGGCCCCTGAGAATGCAATTTCTTCATTTCTCATCATCCAGTGCACAGTGTGTGAAGACTACAGTCACCAACCAATTCAAGCAGCATCTGGAGTTCATCAGTATCTGTTCACTGTCAACCTGACCAAGTGAGGTGATGGGATATAACTATTGGGTGAATTAGGATGATAACTCCTGAAATCCGTGATCAATTAAAAGTACTGAGAGAGACAACCGGATACTATGAAACTCTGATGTGGTGCAATAGGAAGTACACCATTACCAATGAATCAGTCATGCCAAAAAATCAAACATGAATCTGATCAAGCCTTCTGCTCTAAAATTTTAAAAGAAACAAAACATACAGAAGACCATGCTAAGCCACGTCATGGGGAAGCAACTAGCAGAATCCAGCATGTGGAGAATTCTTTAGAACAGATGACCCGCATTCTTTACAACATAAATTTCCAGAACAAGAAAGAGTTGAGGGCATTTATAGATTAAAAAAGAGAGTTAAGAGACTAACATATATGAGCATTGTTTGATATAATTTCCAAAAAACCAACAGTCAAAATGAATTTGTGAAATGAGTGGAGAAATTTGACTTCTGACTGGATATTTATTGATATTAAGAAACTATCATTGTATTTCTAAAGATTGATAAATTAACTTGTTCTCATGTTTTAAAATAAGAACATTTTCTTGAGGATGCAAACTCAAATATTTAGAGAGATAATTCTCTATGTTTATTCAATTGAAAAGTTATATAATCAATACATCATTTGTTTCAGGAATTGCTTTATTTTTTTTATTGTTGCACATCTTTTCATGTCAAAATATTCAATAGGGCTGGTAGGTAATCTTAATCTCATTAAGAATTTAACCGTGGTATCAATGATGGTCATCTAAAGATGAATTTGACTACAGCTTCTGATTCGAAGGTTTTCAGTTTATTTTGTGGGTTATTGTTATATTAGTGATAAATTTTCTGGAGATAACGAAAAATTAATAGAATTCTCTAATCTAATCTATATTTCTTTCTCAGTTGAAGAAATAAATGGACAATAGCTCTCTTAAACAGGGGAGGGCAGAAAGAAAAGACTGTGAGAGCTTTTAGCTCTGAACTCGCAATAAAATCTTTAGCAATGTATAGTAGTATCTTGGTATGTATAGGTTGAAATGTGACCCCCATCATTTATCAGACAATAAAACCCAGACAGTGACATAGTGCAACTACATTTATTAAGGATAAAGTAATTTACCAGTTTAATATTTTGTGTTGGTGGTAGGTAAAAAAAAAAAAAAGAAGAAGTACCCATGATTTGGATGTGTATCCACAATCAGAGGTCAAATTGTAAATACACCATAAAGAGATAAAAATGCCCCTAGAACCTAGGTATTTATATAATTGTTAGCTCCTTTCTAACTCTGACTATATATTCAACAGAATAAAATTCAAATTGATTTCAAACAGGTCATAGTTCATGCAACGGCAAATTCTTATGATTTTGTATTTAATTATCATTTCTGAATTATTCAAGCCTTTTGTTCTCCTGTTTCTTTTTTGTAGCTATATGTCCCTAATAATCATCACATCTGTCTGATGGTAAAAAAAAATGACAAAGACCTAAGGCGCAATGGTAAACTTGATCATTGCTCTAGTAAAAGTTTTAGGAGGTCAATAATAAAAGAATTAGATAAAATTAGGATTAAATGGCTTTAACAATCCTTTCAATTTATTGTTTTTAGGTATTGTAAATACTACAGTTCTTGGAGTGAGCAAATGTCTGTAGGGAAGTTTGGGCAAGGGGTGGTGTAGGCTATGATAGTCAAACTAGACTGGGTTTTGCTCTGCAATCAACTACCTGTGTTCAATTTACCATGTTACTAAATCATTCTAAGTCTCAATTGCTTCATTTGTCACAAAAGATAAGAAGTTATTCCATGATATTGTTGTAAGAATTAAATAACTTTATGTGTATAACGTACCTAGCATGTGGTTTCTGTCATGTGTTAGGATAGTTAAGAGCCAGGGACTTGGATTTGAATCCTGACTCTGACTCAGAATCTTCCTAACATTGGAACAATTACATAATATTCCTGTGCCTCTGTTTTCTTATATATAAAACAAGGACAATAATAAAGTATACTTCTTGGAGTTTTTATGACATTAAATGAGTTAGTATATGTAAAATGCTTAAAATAGAATCCAAAGCTGAGTAGTAATAAAGAAACACTAAACACTATTCTTATAGGTAGTGGAATTCAATAAATGTTTCTTTCCATTTACTTCCTCTTTGTATTAGAAAACAAAAGTATTGGAAACAAGGGTGGTCATAAGTCAGTACATCCTCCACCCCTTCTAATATAGTGCCAACAAATGCCACTAATAAGTGTTAAAAAATGGATAAAACTGCATTCTTGAATGAGATGATTGAAAGTATAGGGTTTTTCTAGAATAAATTATTTTCACTTGAAATATAATATCTGTATTTTTTTGCTTCTCAGTATTTAGATTTAGGAATACCAACTTGTTTTCGAAATTCTCTGGTAAGTATTATAATAATCTCTAACAGTAAATAATATAAAAGGATGATTGTCTGAAATGACCTACCAATTATTTTCTACGCTTTGTGTCAAAGACAACTTGGATCTAGATGAAAGCATTGTACCATCAGGTACATTTATTATAATGAGAATTGGTGACAGCATAAACAGCTTTAAATGGCCCTGTGCTGTGGAAACCCTCCAGACTCCCACATAATGCAGCTGGTTCAACTTGTGAAGAGGCTGGCTGTAACACTAACTGAGCAGTAATTCTCACACACTGACCTTTCAATTTATATGGGGTTTCCAAACCACCTGTGAAGTCTTGGAAAATTGCATTTCCAATAGCTTATGGAATATTCATGAGATACTGCTGGGAACAATGGATATTTCTTGAAATTACTATTCTAGACATAGTCACATATAATTACTAAAATAAATACAATCATTGCTATTCTATTCCATCAAATATGTAGTTTTGCTTGTAAGTACATTTCTTATAAAATATGATGAGTTAATTCAGAAATAAATAAGTGTAATCAGTACAAGATGTTCTCATCCATTTGCTTTTTACAACTGTGTTGAACTAATATAGAAAAATGGAAGAAAGAGTAGAGGGAAAGGTGGACAGATTTGATTACAAGGAAGAAAATGTGTGCATGCCCAACACGTTATAAACAGAAGCAAACACACTGGAAAGTATTTTAAATAATTATGACATTTAGAATTTAAATAGAATGAAAGTTGATAAGATAGGCATGAGTATGAGCAGTTTAGGAGTTTAGGGTAGAATGCACAGCCTTTCATTATATGGTCTCTGCGGTACCTCTAGATCCCATCCTTCATCACGCCCTACCCCTTCACTTACACTATGCTTCAGCCACATGCAATTATTTGGAATTACTGTATTCTTCGTCTTCTGAGACCTTAAACACGCTACTGTTTAAATTAAATGCAAAAAATCCTTAACTCATGACTAAATCCCATTATTTCCCCAAGCATTTTAAAAATCACTTTATCAAGAGATCTCTGAGAGACAAGATAGATGCCTTTCTCTTTGCTCTCACCATCCTTGATACTCCTCCTACTCTACTGTGATTATCTTTCATTTCCTGTTGACTTCCTCGCCACAGATAGAGACAATGTTATTGTATCCACAGTGCCTAGAACGTAGTAGATACTCAGTAAATGTGAACCAAAAACAAAATCTCAGTTTTAAAAATGGTTCACACAAAAGGGAATACAGATTGATAAAATAAGAAATAGAAACATGGTCCAACACACCAAAATAAAATAAATAAAACTTAATGATAAATATATAACATCTTGCTAATTTAATATTTAAAGGAAATTATGATGGTTAAAAATAAAATATTCAAGTAAATGGGTCCTGCCACTTAATATGAGAGAGAATGTAAATTGTTAAAAACTTTTCTTAAAAAATAATAGGGCAAGTATGACACAGTAGTTTCCATTTAAACCTAGTTTCAGGAGATAACATGAAATTCAGGAATAGCATTTTAAAAAGTGGATGATGTTAAATTTGAAATATTATGAAGTGGAGAATTGGAAACACTTTTATTGCCAAATGGCTTGTCAGCACCAATGAACTCTTCTTAAAAACATCTTACCTCGTCTCCCTCTTTTTTCCCATAAAAATCCTGAGCCCTTCTCCTGTAACTGGGACATCATTTGGATTTCTTCCTGAATCTGTACTCTTAAAATTCTTTGATCCCAAATAAATGCTTTGCCTCTTAAACTGGTTTCTGTTTTTGTAGGTTGACTAAATGTGTATTATATATGTAGAGAAAGAGACTAAAATGATCAAAAAACGTGGAAATGAATCCCAGATATATTCTAAAAATTGTAAAATGTGGCAACTGACATGTTGCTCTCCCACTCCACTAGATTGTGCACGACATCCTTCTGGCTGGGAAAATATCCGTGGATTAGACGGTTTAGAGCATGGGCTCTGGAGAGAGTTTGGACTTGAGCCCTGGCTATGCCACTTACTTGCCATGTGATCTTCAGTAATTGACTTACCCTAGATGTACCCTGGTTTCCTTATCAGTGAAAGCATGATATTACTATTGCCTGCCTTATGTGCTATGAAGATTAAATGGTTTAAAACCTATGACAAAGACTTTGTCCTTTGACAAAACTTTTGTCAGGCTCCTGAGTCCTCCTTTTGACTAAATGTTGCCCTTGGGGTCAGCCCTAAACCCATTCAGTCCAATTTTAGCAAGAATCCTGCTGGATCAATTTAGCAAAAATCTCCCACCCTTGATATGTGATCAAATTCCTTATTCCCACCTTCCATACAATCATGTGTCGCTTAACGACAGGGATATATTCTGAGAACGACAGGGATATATTCTGAGAAATGCGTCGTTAGGTGATTCCATTGTTGTGCGAACATCATAGAATATACTCACACAAACCTACATGGTGTAGCCTACTACACACACAGGCTATATGGTATTAATCTTATAGGACCACCATCATATATGTGGTCCATTGTTGACCAAAATGTTGTTTGCATTGCATGACTGCATCTCATCACCCTGGCCTGCCTTCAGCAAAAATGCTATCAAATTGGTTTAGTCAGAATTCTCCTATTCCTGATGTTTCCTCGCAGTAATTTTCCATCCACTGACGCCCACCCTGCCCCTTGGCTATAAATCTCCACTCGTCCTTATTGTATTCAGAACTGAGTTCAATCTGTCTCCCCTACTACAAACCCATTGTAGTAGTCCTGAATAAAGTCTGCCTTACCATCTTGAACAAGTGTCAGAATAATTTTTTCTTTTACAACTACAAAGTACCTAAAAAGCACTTCATATAGAGTAGGTGCTTAAGCAATTTTAGCTGTTATGATCTTTATTACTATTATTATAATTTTATATTATTATTACTATTCCTCAAACATTTCCATCATTGTCTGGCTTGGGAAATTTACCCTGAATAGGTGATCTTACAAAACTTGTACTTCTATCACTGCATTTATGACAGCTTATTACTCTAAATCCAATACAGGCATAGTCCAGGTATGTCTTGTTCACAGTTACATCTCCAGTGTGAAGAAAACTGTCTGACACGGGGATAATTTCAATAAATATTTGCAGATTAAATAATTAATATTTGAATCTAACACAAAATCTTTATCCTTCTAATATCCTTCCCTTAATCCTGGGAGATTCTCTTCAGTCTTATCATCAAACTCTCCTCAGCATTTCTTAAAATAGTTTACTTTCTATCAAATAAAAAATATTTTTGGAAGGAGTATGTTTTCAAAACAAATGTTGAATAATTCTTTATATCTGTGAAGATAAAACCTCATCTAAATTATAAGCTACTTGAGAGCAAAGGATTTGTCTACTATTTCCTTTATATTGTCTCATGGTCTTCCATGAATAGTTTACATACAATAAATTTTTTAAAATGTTAAATATTAAAACAGTGTCTCATAAGAAAAGTATCTATCTTTGAACTAGAACCCTACTTGCAATTATATCTTCTCATATCTAAATAAATACACTAATAAAAATGAGGTTTGTTGCTATAATTTTTTCTTCTGGATCAATTAAGTACAAAAAATCTTTAATGATAAAACAACACATTTGACTTAACGTAAAATATGATTGTTTTTACAAAAATAGTTACTTAAAGTGCTACCCAAACTATTAAACTAGCCATCTTTTCTTTATGGCAACCATTAGGTAAAAGAAATTCACAGATTATCTTTTCAAAAGTTTATGATGAGGCATGTGGTTACTTAACAGTGTGCTCTGTCTGCTGTTGTTTTATATATTGAATGTTAATTACAGCCCAGAGGTTACTAGATGTTTTTATATTTACGTTATGCCAATTTTAGGCTATTTCTTTCCAAGAAATTTTAATCACTTAGTGGCAGTTCTCAAAAGGTTATCAGATGGAAAAGTTTGAAAAATATAAATTATTTTTGAAAGATTTGAATAACATTTGAATTTAAGCTATGTATTCAGCAGATGTTTTAGAGAGGGACTATTTCAAACCATGTTAATGTAGTGACTGTGATCCAATATGTTAATATAGAGGATGGACACACGTGAAGCTGAAGAGGGTAAGTGTTTAACATTTGAACAGGTGGCCAACTTACCAAAACAACATAAACCTTTATGATATCTTATCATGCTGAGACAGATCCTGGTGTTTTACAATGACATTAAAATTAAAATTTTCCTGTAGTTGATAACTAGCCAGTGTCAGTGAACAAAAATAGTGAGAACCCATCAATTTTTTCTGGTCATTTTGACAGAGAAAGGGGAGATATTCTTCCTGTCATGGGCCAATGAATACTGCCGTGTGATGCTGCTAAAATAGAGAGCTGTGAATATAGAGGTAAGTAGCTCTCAATGCTATTGCTGGTCTTATTTTAGGAATTTAGGAAAGTAAATGAGATCTTTCAGTATAAAGTGAAAAACTAGAGAATCTGAATACGTCCAGATGTTGATTTAGTGTCAGAGCTTCTCTTTATTCTAAGAGCAAAGATCAACATTATATTAAACAAATACCGTAATAAACCATCAAATTCCTCATCTTATAATGCATATTACATGATAAATTTAAACTACTTAGCCTACAGATCTCTAGGATAATTTGAGTAAGTACATTTATTATTCCTAATGAGATAAGCAGGAAGCTAGATATATGGGCTGGGAGCAAGGTCACTCCACTAGGTGCAGCATCCTAATTGCTGGGCAGCAACTCTTCAGACATGCAACACTCCCCTGACTGACAGCAAGGTCACTCCACCAGGTGCAGCATCCTAATTGCTGGGCAGCGACTCTACTGATGTGCAGGACTCCCCTCAACTCTGATTGAGAGTAGCCCCAGGCCTCATTATACCCTCATTTGCATTGTTATTTTGACTCCCACTGTGGGGGATGACCGCCATGACAGTTCCAGAGATACCTATGTAAAGGAAAAATCTCCCCCTCCTGACGTGAAGGTGGAGACAATGCCCCGATTGGCACACATTCCAAGACCCTCACCCACCGTCAGGCCCAACATTCCAAAGCCACTGACAACCACAACTTTGGTGCTGTTGCTCCCCCTCGAGCCTGCCCGCCCCTCCCCTTGGGTGTGTACTTTCACTTTGCTAATAAATCCTCCTCTGTTAAAACTTCTGCTGTGTGTCCACTCTCAAATTCTTTTGTGTTTGTGGACCAAGAACCTGGGACCCCACTGCACCGATCTGACCTGTGACAGTAACACTAGTAACCTATTTGGCTTGTTGGTTGGATGACAACCAATGCCAGCACACGTTCTCAATGCTATAGAATAAAAGGAAGTTGAGCTGAGCCTGATGCCGGCCCTGATATCAGTTCCCCTACGTTGAACCCAGAATATATGGAGTTAAAAAACCAAAAAGCACTTATTCCCTTTCCCTGCTTAAATTGTTAGAAGCCCAGGTGGCTTCACACTGAAGTTCTGGCTAATTACCAGTTCTTGAGGTTTGTTACAGGGAAACTGATATCCAAAAGCTATCAAGAAGCTGATGCTCCCCAACTCCTGGTTCCTGGTGCCGAATCCACCATCCACCAGGGCGATGGTTGAAGGACACCCACCTGAGATGCTCTTATCTCACCATCCTCCTCCCTGCCAACAGCCTCACAAGGCCAAACACGGCCTGATGGGAAAGCGCTGACCAGCAAGGCCACAGGCTCCCCCTCCCTACAAACAGCTACATTGCTCACAACCTTTAAAACCCCAACTCCTAATGCCTTGGGAGGACTGAGAGTCTTGGGGCATGAGCCCACCGCAGCCTCATTTTGCTGGCAAAATTAAACCATTTGTCTTTTCCTTGATGCCTGGTCGTTGTGTTCATTGATTCGGCTACGGTGACAGGGTCCCAGGTTTTTCTGGCTACAAGCCTTCCTCATTACTCTTCTTGCCAGCACTTGTATGTACTAAGGCAAACATTAGGGGAGCTACATATTGAAGTAGCATTTAGAAATTCATAAAAGCTATTCAGGGATAATATGTCCTGTTCTCAACTTCTTCCTACCTATTGATGCAGTTTATTCCTGTGACCAGTTTGTTGCTTCCTGAAACTTCATCTCAAAGCAACCTTGACCCCTTGCCCTATACTCCTGATTCTAATATCTTCCTCCAGCTCTTGATTTTTTTTTCCCTTTGTGTTCTGTGCAGGCTCTGTTCTTTAGTGTACCAACCCCAAATTTTCTGTCAACTGGCATGTTTATACATCCTCTTTGATTTCAGAATACCTGAAGCTTCTTGCCCTCCCAACCTAAATCCCTCAGATTATTCACCATGTTCACTCTTCTCCCAGTACCGTTTTAAAAAATAGTATAATGAATGATAATATGAATAAATTAATCTTGCACAAAACTTTGAATTATGATTATGTTATACTTTGCCAAAACAATACTTATGACATTTATTTATAATGCAACTTTATTTTGTGTCATATTGTCCCTTTAAATTCTCTCAGGGACAAATTTGGCCCAGAGAGATTTTTCTCTCTCTTAGACCATGTGGTAGCTGAGTCATGGCCCACTGAAATATACCCAAGTCCTAACCTGGGACCCTGTTTAATATGTTACCTTGTATGGTAAAGGAGACTTTGCAAATGTGATTAAATTAAGGATCTTGAGATAGAGAGATAATCTTGGATTATTTAGGTAGAACCAATGTAATCACATAGTTCTTAAAATTGGAGGACTGTTCCTGACTGTGGCCAGAGGGAGATATGTCTGGGCAGGAAGAAATTTTCCTCTACCTTTCTAAGTTCTTCTGGCTGGTCTAAGAATTAAATTGACATGAGACAGAAAAAAAGGAGAAAATCAAACAAAATTTAATAACATGTGTATATGATAGAAACCCGGGAATACTGAGTAATTCACCAAAATGGGTAATTCACCAAACTGAGTAATTCACCAAAATGGCCAAAGCCATCACCTTAAATATCATCTTCAGCTAAAGACAAAAGGTGTTGGGGGAAGTGATTTGGGACTTCAAAAGGCAAGAAGGCAATTCACATGGAGATGGAAAAGCAAATGTTTAGTAAATAAATGTTTGCCATGACTTGCAGAGACAAGGGGACATGAAGAGGACTTTGATCAAATGGGCCTTGCTGGGTTCCTCCTGCTCTACCACCTAGTTCATGTTACACTAGTTATCTATGGTGATAGCTCCTTCCTGAAACAGAGCCTCTCTCTTAAATTCTTTTAGGTGGTTAGGGGGAAGGTCAAAGTTTCTTTCTGAGTCTTTTGTTCTTAAAAATAATCATCCCAAAATAATCCTCAAGCCAAAGAGACACATTTTGGGGTGGCAAATTCTGCTCCCCTACGTGACCATGGAAAAATGGCCAGAGAGCCGCAACATTGCTGACTCTGAAGATGAAGTAAGGGGGCAAAGAGTGAAAGAATGTGTGTGGCCTCTAGAAGCTAGAAAAGACAAAGAAATGGATTTTCCCTAAAGCCTTCAGAAAGAAACACAATACTGCCAACACCTTGATTTTAACCCAGTGAGGTGTATATTGAACTTTTTGACCTATGGAATTGTAAAATAATAAGTTTATGTTGTTTTAAGCTACTAAATTTGGCTAATTTGTTATGGCAGCAATAGGAAACTAATATAGATGGTAAAATCAGGTTCAATTTAATAAGTAGAATGTCAATTCCTTCATAATAGTCAAAACTCTGGGATTGATTTGTAGTTAAAGCCTTTTACCTATCCTTCCTCTCCAGCCTTTTCCAGGCAAATTAATGTATGATTGGCTTCTACTTTATGTCCCTGTCATCTTTTCTTTCTCTGTTTCTCCTCATCCAGCTGGTTATCTTCTGTTTCTGAAGCTTCTAAAGTTGGAGTGATGGGAGTCAAAAGAAGAAATCTGGGCATGAATGCATGCTAGACTGATAACATTGTGGTGATCTATCATCTCTGCTCTTTGAACTTGGAATATGTTTTAATTCTTTTTCCCTTGAGCATTTCTATGCATTGCTGAAGACACCAACACCCACCTACATTCCTGGAGTATCCATTCTCTTAAGTATCTTAAATTCTCACTAGAATTACTAAGTTTCTGTAATGGCTGTCATTTGCCACTCCTTTTATAGCTCCAGGCATATGAAAGTCTACTTTTAGCTCTTGCCCTCTGAGTGGCTCTGTTAGCTATAGAACACTTGTATGCCCCTCATCTACTCTCAGAGCACAGGTAACTCTCAAACTACAGTAAATCTTGCCCTTTAGATTTCTTAGACATTTACTTAGACATTATTTTTCTGTGTCTTCCCATACATTGTTTAATAAGAAAACCCTTACTAAACTCTTACAATGTAGATTTCACAATTTTCCTCTCCCTTGTCTTAAGGTAAAAGCAAAGCACTGTCTACTGGGGTTTGGGATTCATGGCAGACTATCAATAGCTCTCTCCAAAGAAAAACTCCTCAAGAATGGTCTTCAAAAGTGGTCTAACTACCTATACATCATATCTTTGCTTTGGAAGAGTGATTTAATAGCCATTTAATCCATTTTTCAACGTTTACTTTGAACTTTCTGCAAGTTGGTCTCACTTTGTCAAAACCTGGAAAGAAAGAACCCATTTTAAAACCTTGTTTCACATAAAAAGACATCACTGCTGTAGATAGATTGATTCGGTTATTAAATAATGGTACTTTTTTCTCAGGCTTAGTCATTTTGTGATTTGACTGCATTATTACTCACCTCCATTTTCCTTCATCTCTTAATTTCTCTTTCCTCTGTATTTTTCTCCCACACTTTTTTACCCTTTGCATAGAGAACATAAATGGTCCTGCAGAGGTTCCTAACATTTATTCATTCATTCAATCAATGTTTTAACTAAATATTATTCACAAAATATTGTGCTCATTGATAAGAGTGATACAAACATTATTCAACATGGCCTCAAGGCGCTTTTAGTTTCACAGGAGCAGTGATCCATAATTAACTCATCTATCCCTGAAGTAAGAAATCTAATTTATAATCCTCAAGCTTCTGCCTACATATCTTCATTATAGCCCTCTTTCATGAGATAATTTCAATAATTCCACTATTTTCATTAATTTTTCAAAAATTTTCAAACATATAAAATGGCCAATTTATCAAAAATGATATTTGGTCAATGTGTTTGCATGTATTTAATTATATAGTAGATAAATATGTCCATTTTGATCCCTATAACACTTATTTTCTCTTAGAGTAATTTAGATTACAATGTCAAGAATTCATTTTTATTTTGTTTTCATCCAAATCTAATTGATAGCCATATGCAAAAGAAATTTGTCATCTACTTCATTTTTATCTTTATTGGATAAATTTTATTATTTTTCTTTGACTTGAAAAGAAAGCATACAAAACCAAAAAATAGTTTCATTCACTGCTTTCTCTAACCATGACAGCTATACTCTCAGCCCTGTGTATTCTAGACCTGATAAACCTGGCCCTTGCCAGGGGAACAATAAATCTCCACATGTTAAAACCCATAGATATTGCTTTTATTCTTGATCAGTCATTTATGGGTCTTCTTTTTCCCCATTTCGTCGTAGTAAGTGAGAACCAGTTGAGAATCTTGTCTCTCTCCTATTTTTTTAGTAATTCAATTTTTTTCTTATGCCTCTAGTTCTTTGTTTCCTTCCCGGTACTGTAGTCCACTAAATGTTTGAGTGATCTAATTTGTATTCCCATTTACAGAGGCATGCTTCATGAATTGTGCCGAAGTTGACTCATAGCTGAATTCTCTGTCCT
This sequence comes from Ceratotherium simum simum, assembly GCF_057802395.1. Taxonomy (NCBI): domain Eukaryota; kingdom Metazoa; phylum Chordata; class Mammalia; order Perissodactyla; family Rhinocerotidae; genus Ceratotherium; species Ceratotherium simum. The sequence continues at coordinate 48,912,509 of NC_141909.1, forward strand.
CCTGGTCTGTCTTCTCTCAACTTGTCCTTAGTTCCCAGATATATATTACTCAGTTGTTGCATCGATGTACTTTGAAGCTTTTCGCCAAACACTGGTTGCATTTCAACTCCTTGAGAATGTAGCCTAATGCTCCTTGTAGCCTACATATTCTTTCCCATGAGGATTGCCCTCAGAATTGAAGGCTCACATTGAGAATTCCTCTGTGAATGATTTTTCCTAAAATAGAAGGTTTCTGCCTATTTCCATGCAGCCTTACTTCATCTTGCAAGTTTTTTCCTGTACTTTTCATTACCTCTAATAGGCAAGCCTCAGCTATAATCAGTTAAAGAAACAGAAGAAAATGTGGGGAGTGGAAGAAAATTGCTGGGACAAGGTACTGGGAAGAAAACTACAGATGCGAATAAAACGTAGGAACAAAGATAATTTTAGAAGAATAGTTATCATAAGATAATATAACTGCTAGAAAAGAGTTGCTTTCTTTTTCAAACTGCCTATGAAACATTACTTTTTTCAGTGTATTTCTCTTTAGTTCATTGTAGTGGGTTAAATGGTGGTCGCCCAAGAAGATGCATCCACATTCAAATTTCCAGAACTTGTGAATGTTACCTTATTTGGAAAGAGGGTCTCTGCAGATGTAATTAAGTTAGGAAACTTGAGGTAAGGAAATTATTATGGATTGTTTGAGTGGGCCCTAAATCCAATGAAGAGTGTCCTTATAAGAATGAGGCAGAGGGATATTTGATAGACATAAAAGGAGGTGACCACAGAAGCAGAGATAGGAGCTATGCAGCTACAAGGCAATGACTGTTGACAATCTCCAGAAACTGGAAGAGGCAAAAAACATATTCTCCCCTAAAACCCCTAAAGGGAGTGTGACCATGCTGACATCTTGATTTTGGACTTCTGTCATCCAGAACTGCGAGAGAAGAAATTTCTATTGTTTTAAGCCAAACAGTTTATGGTAATATATTACAGCAGCCACAGGAAATTAATATAGTCGTTCTACTGCCAAGATCCAAAAAAGACCAACTGATCCACAATCAGAATTTTTAAATGATGGACTATTTAACCTCTCTCAAGATAGTGCCTTATTTTTTTTCAACTTTAATGAAGTCTACTTAATATACAAAAATTTGCACATATTTAATGTATACATTTTGATGAATTTGGACATATGTGTATACTTATGATAAATTTTTTAAAAATTTCCCAAACAAGAAAAAAAATAGAGTATATTAAGTAAATGAAAAAAAAAAATAGAGAGTACTATCATTTTTACTCACTTTTTTTTTAGTCCAGAGAATTAAAATTCCTCTTCCTGATGAAGTTTACCTTCTATTTCTGTGCATTCTCACATATTCTATCTAAAATTGCCATCTTCTGATAGTTCCCATTACAATAGTTTCAACAGATATGCAAAAGCAAGACAAATTAATATCTTAAATATTTTCCAAATAGTCCACTGTGTATACTCCAGTATTAGAAAAGTATTCACAACTCATATTTTTATATTACTAAAATCATTTCGATTATCTTGAATTTTATGAGAAAAAAGGCCATAGGCACAGAACACACATTTTTGGCATATGTGGAAACAGAAGGTTTCAAATTAATTTCTTAAAATCAAATTAATTATATAATTTTATAATATATTTCATTGTTAATTTTTGTGCCAACAATATTTTCTTTGAAGGAATATATTTAAGGAGATTTCCTTATTTGCAGCCAATCTTAGAAAACATTTTATAGAAGGGTGTACTAAAAATGTTTTCTAAATCACAAAAAATCTCTATAGTAAGCACATATGATAAAAATTACTAGAATCTCTTTCATTAGCAAAGAATTTAAATAAATCATTACACAATCCTTTTAAGCAAATATAATTACACTGATTCCTAACAATGGAATACAGAGTATGATAAACACAAGTCTTGCTACTTTATTTAGAGCAAACACAGCAGGGTCATTTTCTGTGAACTGTCAACCCTGGAGTTGTTACCTTGTGCCACTGAAAGAAGCATCTAGACCTATGGGCAATGACCCTGAAGGGACTATGCTGTTAGGAACCACAAGTAGCTATAACAACTGATGGAATTAGACTGCTAATGCAAATGAATGCAGAGAGGCTACAAATAAGAACAAAGTACACATTCAAGGTCAGGAAAAGAAAGCGTCAGTTCAAAATTATAAGACTCAAATTGCCTCCCAGGTATTTTTCCCTGACATATTTGAATTCACAAACGTAGCTCCTAGAACTAATTTTTCAGAAGGCAAATCTCATTAACCCACAAAGATTTCCAAATGTATTTTTTTTAAATAGCACATATTTAAAAAATATCTGTGGATTTCAGAAAATATAAATGAGAAAGTTGAAACAAAACATCAAGTTTGTTACACATGTATTAATATATATGTATCAGTAAATATTAAAGAAAAAAGTACCTTGAGCTTATGGTAAAGTGATTGTACTTATTTTAGAAAGAATGTATTTGGAGGAAGAAAATTTTAAATTATACTGTATTTACTTGGAAAAATCATCATCTTGATGAGAAAGTGAAAGTCATATTTATAGAATTAAAATATTAAAAGATAAAAAGTACTAATTTCTGGGGGCTGGCCTGGTGGTATAGTGGTTAAGTTCGGGTGCTCTGCTTCGGTGGCCTGAGGTTTGCAGGTTCGGATCCTGGGTGCAGACCGATGCACCACATGTCAAGCCATGTTGTGGCAACATCCCATATAAAGTAGAGGAAGATGGGTATGGATGTTAGCCCAGGGCCAGTCTTCCTCAACAAAAAGAGGAGGATTGGCAATGAATGTTAGCTCAGGGCTAGTCTTCCTCACACACATATACAAAAGTACTAATTTCTAAACTTTTGGCATTTTTTTTTCAAATAGATGGGCTTCTGGCTCCCTACTCTGACTCCAACAGAATACTGAAGATGACACATTTTGATGACTCTCTCCTTTTTTATTTCTTTCTCTCACATGCAGACACATAGCTGCATGCACACTCATGTGTGCACACACACATGAAATATGAGAAATCTGCAGGTACTCCAGAAATGATTGTATCCTGTTGGTATGTGGATGTATGTACACCCAGTGTGTGTGTGTGTGTGTGTGTGTGTGCATGTTTTGTGCATAACCAGAGAGAGCTATGAGCCAAAGTTAGGGTGTAGGCTGGGGAAGAATGTTAATAAGATAAGGAACAACTGTTCCACCATAGGCTACTATGAGAGTGTAAATACATGACACTGCTTTAGAAAACAGGCATTATTTACTAAACTTGAAGATATACATGCAACCTATATTAGTCTCCTCTGGCTGCCATAAAAGAGGAAGAAACATTTTAAATAGCTAATAATTTTATAAATAAACACACAGGGTCATTATATTTGAGAAATGCAGGTTTAAATACAATGAGATAACTCTGTATGTCCATTAGATAGCAAATATTAAAAAGTCAAGAGCCAGCCCTTATGGCCTAGTGGTTAAAGTTCATTGCTCTCACCACTTCGGTGGCCAAGGTTCACTTCCCCATTGTGGAACCACACCACTCCTCTGTCAGTTGCCATGCTGTGGTGGCAGCTCACATAGAATGACTTATAAGTAGGATATAAAACCATGCACTGGGGCTTTGGAGTGGAAGAAAAAAAAAAAAAGAAACCATTCCAACAATCTTAAAAAAAAGTTAAATAATTTCAAGTGCTGGTGACAACATAAAGAGTTGCAGGAGAACTCTTTGGGAATACTTATTAAATGAAGTATTTGTATATCATATATACTGGCAATATTATTCCAAAGTATTTAGCCCAGTAAACCTCTGGGACACATTCACCAGGAGTCACATTTAAGATGTTCACCAAAGTGTTATGCTGAGAAAGAGTTGGATAGAGATATTAGTTCATTCATTATTATAGAAATGTAAAAGTAAAATGTGTATATAGTTGATGAAAATATATGCAGCAGTCAGAAGTAAGGAACTAGATGTACATATATGGAGAGATCTTATAACATATTACTAAATTAAAAAACTTAAAAAAATATAATGAGACAGTTATGATACTATTAATATAAATTTTAATATATATACTCTGCAACCAAAATCATATTTTTAAGCATAGATGTATAGATGGAAAATCCACGCATGAAAGGTAGTTTGGAAGGGCATTTTTCACATACACGTAGATTTTTAGTACATAAATCAACTTTGGAAAGTATATTAGGAGGACATATATTAAATCCAGTATTGTGGGCAGTGATGAATGTAGGATATGGAGAGGGAGAGGCATGAAAACAAAACAAAACAAAACAAAAAAAGGAAAAAATAAGATAGAATACAACATAGTTTTTAAATGGATGTATGTTGATAAATTTATTTGGAATATATATGTTGTCCAAATTTATTTGGACGTATTAGAGAGTAGATATTATACACTGTGATTTCCTGAGTGTATTTAGGTTAGAACTCCAGAAATTCTGAAGTTAATTGCCTACTGGCACTTTTTTTGTTGACATCTACACACTTTTCAAATTCAACAAATGCAAATGATTCATCCCTTTTACTCTATAACTTCTGTCACTTTAGACATTTCCTATTTTGTCAGTGACACCAATTGTCCAAGGCTATAAATTGTCCTAATCCAAATTCTCTATGTCACCCTCACCTTTTTTCATCTGGATTACTATAGTTATCCAATTACTTTCCAGGACCTTCTTTTAATCATTCTTTTGTCCTGCCCAGATGGATGACTTTAAAACAGAGTATGACATATTACTCCTATTGGAGAGTAAGTTCTATGAAGCAAGGTACTTGATCAGTCTCACCTCCTACTAGATCTTCAACACCTAAAAGAGTGCCCAGGGCAAAAAAGACACTCAATTCACATTTATTGGAAGCATAGTTTGCTGGGTAGCTTTTAAAATATTCCCCCTCCCTCATAATCCCAACTCCCGGTATTTTCAGCCTTGTATAATCACATGCCCTTGAGTAACTTGCTTCTTAGAATTTTGAGTGGATAGCTTTTCTGTGATTAGATGGTAAGAAACTGACTTCCATCTTGCTAGCTGTCTCTTTCTTTCCAGCTTTGACGAAGCAAGTTACTATGTTGGAGAGGTAAAGGTTCTGGTCACCAATTCCAACTTGTAGTGTTGAGGAGGAGGAGTCCCTCACACCACCAAGCAATTCTTGGACACCATTTGCGTGTCTTACAGCTCAACTCAATTCTGACACTATCTACCAGGAGATAGCATCAGATTCCACAGATTAAGGGCTCAGTCTCGCAAGACTGCCCTCCATTTCAGAAGCCAATCACAAGTCCAGGTTGTTACCTGTAGTTCTGACTGGCTATAAATCAGAGGTTCCCACAAACCCCTTTTTGAGTTCCATTAATTTGCTAGAGTGGCTCACAGGACTCAGGAAACCAGATAACTCACTAGATTACCAGTTTATTACAAAGGATATTAAACGATACACATCAACAGCTGGATGAAGAGATACATAGGATGAGGTCTCCAACAAAGGAGGCTTCTGTTGCTGTGGAGTTTGGGGCCCGGCCTTGTGGCATGTGGAAGTGTTCTGGTTCGCTAAGCTGGAAGCTCTCTGAACCCCCTCCTTTTCAGTTTTTGTGGAGGCTTCATTACATATGCATTAAATCATTGATTAAATCAGTGGCCGTTGGTGATTGAGTCAACCTCCAGCCCCTCTCTCCACCCCAGAAATCAGCGGGTAGAACTGAAAGTTCCAACCCTCTATTCAAGGTTGGTTCCCTTGGCAACCAGCCTCTCCATTTAGGGGATCTCCAAAAGTCATCTTATTAACATAAACTCAGTTGAGATTGAAGGGTGCTTGTTAGGAATAATAAGACACCCATTTCACATTTATGGCTCTGAATCATTTTAGGAATTAAGGACGAGAGATTGAATATAACAAAATATTCCTCTATTGCTCTTATTGTTCAGAAAATTCCAAGGGTTTTGGAAGCTGCAGCCTCTGGCCAACAGCCAGCTAGCAAGTTAGGCCTTCAGGCCAAAAACCCAAAAAGGAATTACATCCTGCAACAACCATGTCAGTAATCTTGGAAACAGATCCTCAATAAACACAGTGAAAAAAAAATACAATGAATGATATAATTCATTATTTTCCCATAACTTTCAGGATTCCTTTCATTATATTTTCTCTGGATAATTTTACCCAAACGACACAAATTCTATTGTATAATAAAATAGTGCTTAGTTACTTGTTAGGGTGACAACTTCTGCAAAACTGCCACTCTCTCTCTGCTCTGTCCCTAATGAAATAGAAGAGAAAAGAAGTCTACAGTGCTTTTCATATGATATTATTAAGTGTGAAAAGGGATACATTTCATAATAGCAGCGTATAAATTATAAAGAGTCATTTCACAATTAATTGACTCTGATGTTGAAGAGTTTTTGTATATGTGTGTAGAGGAGGGATGGTAATATTTTAAAGCATGTAAAACACTTCCTTATTGTTATACAACAGATTTGTAATAATTTTGATTTACTATCCTCTCAGAATGTAATGACCTAGCATTAATAGGAAATAACTTTGAAATATATTTTAATCATTATTGGAGCTGGCCCTGTGGCGCAAGCGGTTAAGTGCGTGTGCTCCACTGCTGCGGCCTGGGGTTCACCGGTTCCGATCCCGGGCATGCACCAACGCACCACTTGGCAAGCCATGCTATGGTGGCGTCCCATATAAAGTGGAGGAAGATGGGCACGGATGTTAGCTCAGGGCCAGTCTTCCTCAGCAAACAATGAGGAGGATTGGCAGATGTTAGCACTTCCTCACACACACAAAATATATATATATATTTTAATCATTATCATTTTACATTCTATTTTTTAACTCTATATCAGATCAACTGATATTTTGTTTCACTGCTTGAATATATCTAAGGAGAACTGATTCTGCTTGCTAAGAAAAATTTTTGGATAAAGTTATCAAAGGGACGTATTTATTTTCCCATTGACTGACTATCCAAGTTATTATTCCTCAGTGAATTTTTCTATGTCAGCTCCTCAACTGCCAATCTGTGAGGAAACAAATACTTGGACTAATTTATCAGTGTTGTGCTCAATAAAAGTCAGACACATCCATTTATTGAACGTCCATTGGCATTCTGAAATTGGTATTTTATGATTGCTCTCATATTGTGACTTACAGAAAAACTTGAAAAAGAAATACAAAATGAAAGTAAAATTCACTTTGGAAAATGAGCTACAGAATAATTTTTTTTTTTTTTTTTTTTTTGGTGAGGAAGATTAGCCCTGAGCTAACATCTGCTACCAATCTTCCTCTTTTTGGTAAGGAAAACTGGTCCTGGGCTAACATCCATGCCCATCTTCCTCTACTTTATATGTGGGATACCTGCCACAGCATGGCTTGATGAGTGATGCATAGGTCCATGCCTGGGATCTGAACCTGTGGACCCCAGGCCACTAAAGTGGAGCACACAAACTTAACCACTACATTACTGGGCGACCCATTCAAAATAATTTTTAAATGAAAAAAATGATGTTGAGAAATTCAGAAACAAAAAGAACCTAGTATAACTAAAGTTATTATTCTTACTCATCTAAACAATGTAGAATATCAAGTTAAGCTGTGGTCTCCATATTAGTAACTGTAAGTAGTTTAATATCATTTATATTAAAAATAAATAAGAGGAGTTTATTTGGATGACACTATATTAAAAGAGAGTTTTTGCTTGAACCAGACCTCGGAGTGTCATTTGTCCAAATAAATTTCTCCTCACAAAACACAGCTATATGATACAACTCTTTAAAAAATCAAGAGTTTAAAACATTGACTCATTATTTTGGATTTTCATTTTCGTAAGGAAAAGGTATTTTACTTGTGAAATTGATACTGAGCAAGGGCTCGTTCTGCTTGCCACAAGATAAAAGCCAATCTGTTAAGAGGCAAGGCAGTGGAGAGAACTTGATTAAGCAATGAACTAGCTGATAAGAAGATGGTGGAACTATCATCCTAAAAAACCATCTTAAGAGGGTACAGGATCTTGAGGTAGTTATATATGGCCAGTGGGCTAGAGAGGAGGGGTCAGAAATGTTGACCATCTGGCGTTGCAAACTGGGAGTCGCCACACCAGACCTTTTAGGTGTCATCAATGATGAATACCAGTATAGAATCTCTGTCCAAATGTCGTCACATTCCTAAGGAGCTCAAAAGAACAAAGTCATCTCCCTTTTGCCACTGGGAGGTATATACGTAAGCATAGGTCAGAAAACCTACAGTGCATGCATATTTCCCAGAGGATGGTTATCAACTTATCTAGACTACGTGCACGGTCAAGCATTCCCTATGGGGGAAGAGAAGCAAAGGTTACAGAGTTATAAGATGGCTTCCCTTAAGCCAAGTCTGGTTTGGCCTATAATAAATTTTTTTTTTTGGCTTATTAGTATTCGACTTAAAGAAAAAAGGAAATTTAATATTCATAAATTTTAGAATCTCTGATTCTAAATATTCAGCCTTAAGTATCCTGTCTAAACACCATATAATGTTTGCATGCCTTCAATATCTCCAACAAATAATCATTCATATTTTTATTAAAGACTTCAGGGACAGGTATCTAACCTACATTCCGGGGCAGTTCACTCATGTGTGGATAATACTCTTGGCAAAAGATTACTTTTTATAGCCATGTGTAGCTTCCCTCCACTAATTCTAGTTCTGTCCTTTGAATTCTTACATAGAAATGAATACAGTACCTTTCATATGGTAGCCTTTAGTGTAAATGCAGACTACTACAAAAAATCCCTAGTTTAACTGTCCCTACTTTTTTGAGCCACGGTATATAGCTTTTAGTCTTCATTTTGTCTTATATTCATTTTTGTTTGTATTTTTATAGTCATTTAGAAAAGTGCTTACTAGAATTGAATGTAGTTTTCTAAATCAAGGGAACCTACAGTAGTGTTATTATCTTAACTCTCCATGAACTACCTGAAATTATGTGCAAAATATTATTTTTATAACATTTCTTCTGGGAATGAAGTGCATAATTTTCATCTGACTCCAAAAAATATCAGAAGCCCCTCAAAATCTGACTAATTTATAAGACAGTAATCATTACCTTTTAGATACTCTGCTAGCAAAAGCAAAAACATAAATGTCAATTTGTTTGCTTTCTTGGATCTTAACATTAACAACCAAACACTCATTTTCAAAGAAAATTAGACTGTCTAAAATTATATATATAAATATAGCACCAATCCTCATTATTGGCAGACTCTGTATTTGAACATTCACTTGCTGGCTAAAATTTATCTGTAACCACAAATCAATACTCATGGTGCTTTCACTGCGTGTTATTCGTGCACGTGTCCACACCAGCAAAAATTGGCATCACCCAATATGCACGTTCCCAGCTGAGGTTGAACAAGGCGATACTCTGTCTTCTTATTTCAGCTCTCATACTGTAAGCAATTGTCCTTTTCATGGTGTATTTAATGCCATACTTTTTATATTTTTCTGCTTTTTGTTGGTGATTTCACTTTTTAAAATGACCCGCAAGCATAGTGCTGAAATGCTATCTAGTGTTCTTAATTAAACAAAGGCTGTGGTGGGCCTTATGGAGAAAATATCTTAGATTAGCTTTATTCAGTCATGATTTATAGTGCTGTTGGCTGTGATTTTAATGTTAAAGAGTCGATAATACATCATTATATATAATAATAAAGAGTTAATAATAATATAAGCTGTCTTTAAACAGAAACACACATAAAGCAAGGTTACGTATGGATCAATTGATGAAAATGTGACCATAAGCTCACAGGAACCCAATCCATCTGTATCTTAGCTAAGAGCAATGGTTCAGTACTCACTAACTTATTGTTTTCAGCCACTTTATAGAACATGACTACTGACTACCACGAGTAACTAGAATTGACTGTATATACATATATACACTTATACACTTACGCTAAAATGAAATAATCTTAAAAATTTATCACACATCATTTTATCTCTTTTTTAAGTGATTGTTGTTTTGAAACTAAGTGTAAAACTTTGACATTATACTATTAAATTTTAGGCCATTCTTCAGTCTATCAGAAACTTTTTAGTACAGAGTAATAACTCTTTATGTATGTTTATCCAACTGATTAAAAATTCACCTAAGCATTGTGCCCATGTTTTCTGGTAATGTCTAAAATGATATCATTAAGAATATTGTCAGTTTGTCTGAAGGACAAATAAATCATTTAATTAAAAAAATATTTTTTGAAATTCTGTTTCAAAGTATTTTGCCATTTATTTTTGATGTTATAAAGATAAATAAAGCCAGGAATTTTATTTATCGAAGAGTTTGCCGTCAAGATGAGTGAACTTGGCAGGATAAGATGCATTACTGTTTAACAGAAAAAGAATACAAGTTTTATAGTCAGAAAACTGAAGTTTAAGTGCCAGTTCTACAACTTACTAGGTGCATGATTTTGGTCAAATTAATTTTTTTGTTTTTAATGAAAGCATTTTTTTTTGAGGAAGATTGGTCCTGAGCTAACATCTGTTGCCAATCTTCCTCCCTTTTTCCTTTTTTCTCCCCAAAGCCCTAGTAGATAGTTGTATGTCATAGTTGTACATCCTTCTAGTTGCTCTATGTGGGACGCTGCCTCAGCATGGTCTGATGTGTGGTGCACATGCCCGCACCCAGGCTCCGAACCAGCGAACCCTGGGCTGCCGAAGCAGAGCACGTGAACTTAACCGCTACACCACCAGGTGGCCGCTGGCCAAATTAATTTAATGTTTGTGAGTTTTAAGTTCCTCGACTATAAAAGGAACATAATAATATCTGTCTAACGTAATTACACTCAAGATTAAAGAAGCACATATAGGGGAAAACAGTTTGTAAAGTCCTAGCAAAATATACTATTGATTTAAAAAGGCAAGTTCACAAGTATCTTCAATACATAAAAAAATAGCATGAGTGTTTTAAGATGAATATGTAACTTTGTTTCAATATTAGATGGCTAATGTCTGCTTAGATAATTACAAATGGCTAAATCCATGATGTCTCTATCACTGAAGGTAAAATAGGAGGTGTAACTTTGATTCTTAAAATAAAATTGTGTTTTATTTTGTGCACAGAGAGCAGTTTCTCTATAAAGGATAGGAAAGCAGTGGAATAGTAAGTTATAAAGAGCCTCATTTTGAACATTACAGATGTTATATAGGCCTTTGTTAATAATGGTGTAGTCCCTAAAGAGAGATCATAGATTTTTAAGTTGAGTTCTATGAAGATAAATCTAAGAAGTGTGTAGGATGGTCTGAAATGAGAAGATGCTGAAGGATGGGAGAGCAACTATATATTAGTTCAAGGATGAGGTAACTTTAGACCGAATTAAGATGCTGGTAACCTGAATGAAAATGAAATAAAAAGAAGAACACAAAAAATAATTTTTGTTTAAAAATCTTTTTATTTGATCTTCAAATTCTAGAACTAATGCATGCATATTTTAAGAATTGAAACAAATACAAAAAGTAGAAATGCAAAGCTGATCATCTCTTGCTCCTTCCTCAAACACACACACATACACACACAAAACACTGTCTCTCGTGTCCTTGAGGTAATCGATTTTTAGCCACTTGGTGTGTACTTTTACGCTCTGTTATCTCAACTTGAGTAAAAATATACGAGCATATGTTTCCATATATTGAAGATCATTTGTTTTTTCAAAAAAGAAACAAAGTGTATGCATTGACATTTTAGATGACTTCTTTAGAACTTGGCAATTGATTTGATGATTGATGATGATTTAAAAGAGGAAAATATATCAAGGATAATGGAAATTTCCAGCATAGGTAACTAAACAATAGATCCTTACAAGGAATAAGAAAAGTGGGAAAAAGAAGTACTTTTTGGAGTAAGGGGTAAACAGCTAAAGTATCATTTCAGTATTTTATACTGAAATAGATTATTCAATTAATCTAATGGATACATTAAGATTAGTGTCTTCATATTTATGTGTTTAGTAAAACCAGTCCAAGAGGGTTCCCCTCTTTCCCAACAAGTCTCTTCATTTATTTTATCTACTCAACATTTGTTTAGCACTTGTCATGTTAAAGATAAGTTCTTTGCCTCCTTTGCCCTCATGGGGCTTGCATTCTCTGGGTGAGCATAGAAAATATGCAAATAAACAAAAGGCAAACAAATAAATAGAAAAATCATTTTCAAAGATGATAACTGATATGAAGATTATTAAACAGAGAGATATAAAACAGTGAATGGGAGCACATAAGAGAGGTAACATTTGAGTTGAAATTTAAGTGATTTAATGGGAGCCAGTCTTCTTGTACATGCCTCTGATAGCTGTTCCTATTATATATGTATATTCTAATATGGATATTATATGTTATATATTATATATATAATTCTAATATATAATTAGAGGCTGCTGTAGCAAATTACGACAAACTTGGTGGCTTTAGACAACAGAGAGTTATTCTCTCACAGTTCCGGAGGCCAAAATCTGGTAGGACCATGCTCTCTCTGGGGATTCTGTGGGAGCATCCATTTTGTGCCTCTCAGCTTCTGATGGTTCCAGGTATTCCTTGACTTGTAGCTGCATCACTCCAGTCTCTGCCTCTGTGGTCTCATTACCTCCTTCTCTTACCTATCAATCTCCCTCTGCCTCACAAGTATAAGGATGCTTGTCTTTGGGTTTAGGGCCTAGCTAGATAATCCAGAATAAGCACCTCCTTTCAAAAGCCTTGATGAAGCACATATTTTGCCATATAAGGTGATAATTACATTTTACCATAGAAGATAATATTCACAGGTTCTATGAATTAGGACTTGGATATATATTTTTGGTATATATATACCACCATACAGCCCACTACAATTTATATACTATATTAATGTACCATAATTGTATGTACATCTCTGTCTTTTCATTGTTTGTGAGAATTATTTTTTCTAATTCTATAGCAACTATCACAAAATACGTACTTATTGAATAGGATTTGATTAATCTAGTATTCTATTAGAAAATCGATGGCATGTTTGAGGAATTTGAGTGAGAATGATGAAAGAGCAAAGAAGAAAAAAACATGGAAGGAAGTGGAGGAGAGCCAACATTACATCTGAGCTAAACTTTACCCTCAAAAATCTGTCATTTGGGTTGAAGCCTGATAGCAAGTGAACATTACCATTTTATTTGTGAAAAGCATCATATATTTATTTCTTCTCTTGCATATTTTATCTTATAGTTACTCCTATCTTCCATCTAATTCATAAAATATAGTCATGTGTAACCTAATGACAGGGATACATTCTGAGAAATGCATCGTTAGGTGATTTTGCCATTTTGTGAACAAGACAGAGTGTACTTACACAAACCTAGATGGTGTAGCCTACTACACACCTAGGCTATATTGTACTAATCTTATGGGACCACCATCGTATATATGGTCTGTTGTTGACTGAAACGTCATTATGTGCCGCGTGACTGTTATTTTATACTGTAATTTCTTCTTTTTTACTTACTTTAAAATGGTAAAATAAAGGGTTAACAGGGGACACTCCTAAGGAGCATCAAGGCCATTAGTCTGTATTATGAGCCTTCATTTTCTATAATTTAAAAAGTAGTTTAATAAAGCAGTGTCTGCTACATAACAGACACTTCAGACGTGCTGTGAATAAACAAATAGTTGAACTAGCTGCTAATTCACGGCCAGTATAAGGAAAGGGAAAGAAGCGCTCAAGATTGAGGAGGAGAATGTATCTAGTATAATAGCATTGTTTTTCTTTCCAGACAAATTTAATAAGAATTATGTTCAGTAAAAAACTGATAGAGAATATTCTTATCCCAGGTATATGCTGGCTGTTAAGAAGTGACAAGCCACAATTGTGGCTATAACTTAAAATATTTAATTCATTTGAAATCAAACTTTCTTTGGTCTAAATTACATTATAGCTATCTTAAATTCAAATTTTTACTGTATATTGACATGGATGTTTATTCAAAAGCTGCCTTTTTTTACTTAACTAAATGAAAAAGAAAGACTGATTTTTAATTTGTTGTTATGTTTTTAATTATACAATCATTCAGCTACACTGAATGGTAGAGTATGTAAAGTTAATAATAAAGAAAGCACTGATTTCTGGGAATATAAGAAAATGATAGGAAATGGCTAATAAAGGTAAGGAAACTTAAATTGTGCCTTTCAGTTTATTTCCAAGAATTTGTAGTCCATAGGGTGGCAACCCCTCTACTTGTTAAAGAGGTTCAGACACAATTTTAGCTGGATTTTAAGCACCAAGGTTATTTGGAAAATTTGTTGAAATAATAATGAAAGTTGTTGCTTATATGACTCTGAGGACTGCTGCAGGTTTATATGGAATCCTTTTGGGTAATAGGCATTATTACGTCTGAGTGGTGGTATTTTTAAAAAAAAAGAGGAGGGGGAGAGCAACTTATACATTTTTAACATTTTCATCAGAATTGTTCTAAACTATATAGCACATATGTCACAGAATCATGAAGAAGGAAACTAACATTTCTGATGGGGATATGAATCATATCACACAATATCTTTATTTCAAATACTTATAATTAGGATAACAGTAGAAGGAAGTAGATATGACAGATTCTTCTAAAAGCTCTGCTTTAAAATTTATGAATCTCATTTGGATCCAGATATCTAGTCAATCATGCATCTCTGGGGTTTCTCAGCTCTTGCTAACAGAGAAATAAAATGATTATGTGTCACATTTCATACATTCATTACAATACAAAAGTTACATATGCCATAACACAAGTCAATATTTACAAATATTGTTCAAGGTATAAAAATATTTAAGACTAGGTTATAGTGGTCTATTAATATATACCCGATTTATATAATAAAAACATATACTGCCTATCAATAATTGGTTATCAAAAGAGGCACAATAAGGAGACTGAGAAAAAACAAACTAGAAAAATTGTTGAAAATTATGTCTACATAAAAACCGCCATGTAATTGTTTATAGCAACATGATTCATAATAGCTAAAAGGTGGAAACAACCCAAATGTCCATCAACCGATGAATGGAAAAAATGTCATGCATCTATCTATACAATAGAATATTTTTCAACTACAAAAAGGGATGAAGTACTGGTACATGCTACAACATGGATGAACCTTGAAAACATTATTCTAAGTGAAAGAAACCAGTCACAAAAGAATACATATTATATTATTCCATTCAAATGAAATATCCAGAATAGGAAGTCTATAGAGACAGAAAGTAAACTAGTGGTTGCTTATGGCTGGGGAGGTGGGATGGGAGAATAATGGGTGATAACTTAAGGGTACAAAGTTTCCTTATGAAGTGATGAGAGTGTTCTAAAATTGACTGTGGTTATGGTTGTACAGATCTGTGAAATACTAATAATCACTAATTGTATACTTTCAATTGGTGAATTGTATGGAATATGAGTTATATCTCAATAAAGCTGCTAAGAAAAACAAAAATAGTATGGAAAGGAACCTTATACCCCACACTAAGTTTCCCTTTTTTAACATCTCACATTTGTATGGTATATTTGTCAAAATTAATAGTAGTACATTATTATTAACTAGTGTTCATATTTATTCAAATTTCCTGAATACCCTTTTTCTGTTCCAGGATCCCATCCATGATACCACATTATATTTAGCAGTTATGTCTCCTTGGACTCTTCTTGGTTGTGAAAGTTTTTCATACTTTTCTTATTTTGATGACCTTGAATTCTGGACAAATATTTTATACACTGTCACTCATTGGAATTTATTTGATGTTTTTCTCATGATTGCACAGAGGTCACGTGTTTTTGGAAGAGACCACAAAAGTAAAGTGCATTCTCGTCACATAAGTCTAGTACATACTATCAATATGACTTATCACTGTTGATGTTAACAGTAACCACCTGGCTTGAGTTAATGCTTGTCAGGTTTCTCCACCATAAATTTACTATTTTTTATCCCTTTCTCCTTTACTTTTGAAAGGAAATCACTGTGCGTACCCCACACTTAAGGAATAGGAGAATAGGAGCCATGAGCCACCTCTTTATGGGTGAAGTATCTACATAAATTATTTGGAATTCTTTTGCAGACCAGATTTATTTGTTTATTGAATCATTTATTTATTCAATCTATTTATTTATATCAGTATGGACTCATATATTCTCTACTTTGCATTGTGATTCCATGCTACCTTATTTATTTTGCTGCCAAATTATTGCAAATTTGGGAGCTCTTTTAGTTTATTACTGTGTCCCTTATACATACCCCCATCATTGTGGGTTTTCTTTTTCTTTTTCTACTTTTTTTCCCTCGGTACTATCATCCTATCTGGCAATACAAGATGCTGCATGCTCATTTTGTGTATTTCCTGCCCTAGTCTTAGAATCACTCATTTCTTCAATGATACCTGGTTTATTTTATTGGAAAATCATGTTAGAAATCAAGATCTGGGTCCTAGGTATGCTTGTTGCTTCTGGGATAATTTTGCATCTAGCCCCTTTTAGCTGATAGTTTATTTATTCTTCTATTGAAGAATATCTTCATTGTTTCCATTTTCTGGTAATTATGAGTAAAGCTGCTATAAACATTCATGTACAGGTTCTTTTTATGGGCATAACTTTTCAAATTAGTGTGTAAATTCTTAGCATGCAATTACTGGATCATATGATTAGGTGATATTTAATTTTGTAAGAAACTGCCAAACTGCCATCCCAAGTGGCTGTATCAGTTTTTATTCCCACCAGCAACTGAGGAGAGACCCTGTTGCTCCAGATCTTTAGTGCATATTGTCAATTTTGTTTTCGTTTAAATTTAGCCACTATAAAATGGATACCTTTGGGAAAATCATTGTTGTTTTAATGTGCAATTCCTTAAAGACAAATTATGTTGAGCATCTTTGCATATGCTTATTTGCCATCTGTATGTCTTCTTTAGTGATATGTCTGTTAGATATTTGCCAATTTTAATTGGATTTTTTGTTTTCTTATTGTTGAATTTTGGGAATTTTTTTGTATATTTTGGACACAAGTCTTTTATCAGATATATATTTTGCAAATATTTTCTCCCAGTCTTTGATTTATTTTTTTATTCTAACAATGTCTTTCATAGAGAACAAATTTTTAATTTTAATAGAATCTATCCTTTTTTTTCCTTTCGTGTATACTGCTTTTAGTGTTATATATATTTAAAAACTCATCACCAAACCCAAGAGTATGTAGATATTCTCCTAAATTATCTTCTAGAAGTTTAATAGTCTTGCATTTTTTGTTTTGCTCTGTGATCCATTTTGAGTCATTTTTTGTATAAGGTGTAAGGTCTAGGTTTATTTTTTTTGCCTATGGATAACCAATTTTTCCAGTGCCATCGATTGGAAAGATTATCTTTTATTGATTTGCCTTTGATTCCTTGTCAGAGATCAGTTGACTATATTTGTTTGGGTCTATTCTGAGATCTATGTTCTGTTCCATTGTGTGTTATTCTTTCGCCAATATTGCACTCTCTTGGTTAATATAGCCTTGTAGAAAGTTTGAAATCAGGTAATGTGAGTCCTGCAACTTTGCTCTTCTTTTTAAACACTGTGTTGACTCTTTCAGGTCTATTGCCTTTCTATATAAATTTCAAATCAGTTTGTTGATATCTACTAATAATTTTATGGGATTTTGTTTAGAATGATAATGAATCCTTAGATCAAGTTGGGAAAAACTGAAATCTTAACCTAGAAAATCTTTTAAGTGATGATTGAAGAATCTCTATCTACTTATTTAAATATTTAAAATAATCTTTTTCATTGTTGTTTTGTAATTTTACACATACAGGTTTTTTTTTGTATATTTTGTTAGATTTATTTCACTTTTTTTTTTTTTTTATAGTGCAGGAACTGGAAAGTCTTAACATTTTTTTTTAAATTTTATTTATTTATTTTTTTCCCCCAAAGCCCCAGTAGATAGCTGTATGTCATAGCTGCACATCCTTCTAGTTGCTGTATGTGGGACGCGGCCTCAGCATGGCCGGAGAAGCGGTGCATCATTGCGCGCCCGGGATCCGAACCTGGGCCACCAGCAGCAGAACGCGCGCACTTAACCGCTAGGCCATGGGGCCGGCCCCAGTATTTCACCTTTTGATGCAATTCTAAATGATATTTTTAATTACAAACTCCATTCCAGTTGTTTATTGTTTCTGTACAGGAAAACAATTGACATCTGTATATTACTATTGTGTGCTGCAACCATGTATATCTCACTTGTGTATTCCAGGAGAGTTTTTTTTTTTTTTGTCTATTGCGTGTTATTTTCTAAATAAATAATCATTTCTTCTGCAAATAAAGATAGTTTCATTTCTTTTTCTCCATTCTGCCTACTTTTATTCCCTTTTTTTTGTCTCATGGCACTAAGACTTCCACTATGATGTTGAATAGGAGTAGTGAGAGGAGACATTCTTGTCTTCTTTCCAATTTTGGGAAGAATGTGATCTTTTTTGTTTCATTAATCGTGATGTTAGCTGTAGGTTTTTTGTAGACATTCCTTATAAAATTGAGGAAGGTCTTCTTGATTCCTAGCTTTATGAGTTTTTTCATGACTGGTTATTGGATTTTGTCAAATGCTTTTCCTGCATCAATTGATATGACCACTTAATTTAGTCCTTTAGTCTCCTTTAGTTTGTTGATGTGGTGGGTTACGAGTCCTCTTATGATGTTGAACTAGCCTTCCATATCTGGAATGGAATCCCAAGATTCTACAAAACTGGAAGAAATCTCACTTGACCAAGGTTTATACTTCTTTTTATACATTGTTGTATCCAATTGCTAATATTTAGTTGAGGATGTTGGCATCTCTGTATATGAAAGATGTTGGTCTGCAGTTTTCCCTTCTAACAGTCTTTATGCGGTTTTGTTACTAAGGTAACATAACGAAATAAGTTAGGAAGTATTCCCTCTGCTTTTATGAACTGGAGGAGATTGTAGAGAATTGGAATCATTTCTTTCTCGAATGATTGGTAGGATTTGTCAGTGAAATCATAATAGGCTGGTGCTTTCTGTTTTGGAAGGTTATTAATTATTGGTTCAATTTATTTAATAGATGTCACTCCACACAGGTTGTCTTTTTCTCCTTGTCTGATTTTGGTAGTTTTGTCGTTCAAGTTATTGTCCCTTTTCATCTAACTTACCAAATTTGTAGGTATAGAGTTGTTTGTAGTATCTTTTACTATCCCTTTAATATCTATGAGATAAGTAACATCTCTTTCATTTCTGAAATTTATCATTTGTGTCTTCTCTCTTTCTTTCTTTGTATCCTGCTTAGAAATATATCTATTTGGAAAGAAATAGCTCTTGGTTTTGTTAATATTCTCTATTTTTCTGTTTTCAGTTTTGTTGATTTCTAATCTAATATTTGTTTCTTTTCTTTTGCTTGCTTAAGCCTTAACTTGCTCTTCTTTTTCTAGTTTTCTAAAGTGGAATCTAGGTTATCGATTTTAGATCTTTCTTTTTTCTAATATATTCATTATGTGCTATAAATCTCCCTCTACACACTGTTTTCACTGCATTCCACACTTTTTTTTTTTTTTTTTTTTGGTGAGGAAGATTGCCCCTGAACTAACATCTGTTGCCAATTTTCCTCTTTTTGCTTGAGGACGACAGTCCCTGAGATAACACTTGTGCCAATCTTCCTCTATGTTGTATGTGAGATGCGGCCGCAGCATGGTTTAACGAGTGGCGTGTAGGTCCACGCCCAGGATCTGAAGCTGCAAACCCTGGACCAGCGAAGCAGAGCATGCAAACTTAACCACTACACCACCAGGCCGGTCTCCATTCCATGCATTTTGATAAGTTGTATTTTCACTTTCATTTAGTTCATAATATTTTAAAATTTCCCTGGAGATTTTGACTCTGATCTTTGTATTATTTAGAAATGTCTTATTTAATTTCCAAATATCTGGAAATTTTCCAGATATTTTTATGTTATTGATTTTTCATTTAATAATATTGTGGTCTAAGAACAAACCTTACATGATTTTTGTTCTAATAAAATTGTTAAGGTGTATTTTATGACCCAGAATATGGTTAATCTTGGTGAACTTTCTATGCAAGCTAGAGAAGAATATGTATTCTTCTGAGGTTGGATGAAGTTTTCTATGAATGTCAATTTGATCAAGCTGATTGATAGTGTTGTTCAGGTCAACTATATCCTTACTGATTTTTTGCCTATTTGATCTATTACTAACATGAACTGTTGAAGCCTCCAAATGGAATAGTGGATTTGTTTACATCTTTGTTCAGTTTTGTTAGTTTTGCTGTATATATTTTGATATTGGTAGATGCATACAGATTTAGGATTGTTACATATTGTTCCAGAATTGATCCCTTAATCTTAATGTAACACCTCTCTTTATCTGTGATAATTTTTATTAATATGAATTCTGCTTTGTTTGAAAATAATATAGCTCCTCCAGCTTTGTTTTGATTACTATTAGCATGGTATATCTCTTTTCAACCTTTTACTTTTAAGCTATTAAAGTCTCTATATTCAAAATGAGTTTCTTTTAGACAACATATAGTTTGGTCTCTTTTTATCTACTCCGCCCATCTTTCTCTTTTAATTGGTGCATGTAGACTATTCATATTTGAACTGATTATTTATATAAGTATCTATCTTGTCTGAAACTATTTTCTATTTGTTGTCAGAGCCTCCTTTATCTTCCTTCTCTAATATAATATTTGATATAAATCATCTTTTAGTGTATCAGTTATACTTTGACTTTTTTATTGTTTGTCCTAGAATTTACAATATACATCTTTGACTAATCTTTGTCCACTTTAAAATAAAACTGTTTTAAGTTTAGTGCAGATACCTTTTAACATAGTATTTCCAATTCTTTCCTCCATTCTTTGTTGACATTGCTGTCATTCATTTCACTTATCCATATGCTATAGTCACCTAATACATTGCTACTACTATTACTTTGGACAAACCATTATCTCTTAGATGAATTAAGAATGAGAAAAGTAAAACATTTTATTTTTCTTTTTCATTCCTTCTCTGATACTCTTCCTTTCTTTACATAGATCCAAGTTTCTAACTTGTATAATTTTCTTTTTGCCTGAGGAAAATCATTTAACATTTCTTGCAAGGCAGATCTGCTGGTGATGAATTTCCTCAGAACTTGTTCTACTGATATTGTTCTTATTTCTTTTTCACTTTTGAAGGATAAATTTGCTGGATATAGAAATCTAGTTTCTTTCAAATTTTAGAAATTCTAGTTTTCTTTCAAAATTTTTCAACTTTATTCTCTTCCTTCTTGTGTAGATTCTGATGAGTAGTCCACTGTGATTTATATCTTTGTTCCTCTATAAGTAAGATGTTTTTCCCTCCCTGCCTTCTTTCAAGATTTTCTCTTTCTTAAGTTTTTCTTAAGTTTCAGTATCATAAGGCTGTGTGTAGATTTTAGGATATTTTTAATGATTTTTTGTTTGCTGAGCTTCCTGTATCTATATTTTGGTGTCTATTATTAATTTTGCAAAGTTCTTGGACATTTTTAATTCAAATATTTCTTCTGCTCCATTATCTCTTTCTTCTCCTGGTATTACAATTACGTGCATGTTATTTTGAAATTGTCCAATCGTTTTTGTATTATATTACAGCTTGATAATAAGCTAAAAAGGTAATATGAAAAGAGGAAACAGTTTTCAATAGTTGCTTCATAGAAGTGACCTATGAATGACCAATAAGCACATAAAAAGATGTTTAGCATTATTATTCATTATGGAAATGCAAATTAAATCCATAATTATATTCCACTTTGAATCCATTAAATAATTGAAGTTAAACAGTGTGACAATATCAAGTTTTAATGATGAGTTGAACAACTGGAACTCTCATATGTCATTACTGGGAATACAAAATAGTACAACCACTTTGGAGAATATTATGACATTATTTTGTAATATTATACACATTCTCCTCATAAGACTCAGCAATTCCACTCCTAGGTAAGAACTCAATGAAAATTAACATATGTGCCCACACATATATGTTCATAGGGATAATCATAGCAGCATTATTCATTAAAAACGGGAAGCAAATTAAATGTCCATCAATCAGTAAATCAATAATTAATAATAATAATTACAAATAATTAATATAATCAATAACAATAATACATTTTCATATATCCATATTGTGGAATATCACTTAGAAGTAAAGAGGCATACAGTATAATTTTAAAATACAAAATACAGATAAATCACAAGAAATTATACTAATTAAAAGAAATCAAACACAAAAGACCATGTACGAATTGATTCTTTTAAATTATGCTAATGCAAAATTCTACTGAAATAAAGCAGATCAGTGGTTGCCTGAGTTTTGAGGCTAGAGATGAATTGATTGCAATGTGGCAGAGGGAAACTTTTTGGGCTTAGGGAACTATCTAGGTCCTGATTTCAGTAATGGTCATGAAATTACCAAAATTTATCAAACTATACACTTAAACTGGGTGAATTTGATTCTCTAAAATAATACCATAATAACGATAAAGCAGAAACATTGCCCATTATATTCTATGAGTGTGTGAAGAGAAGTTGTTTTTGACTGTCTTTGGGGGGACATAAATTCTTCCCTTGGATAAGTGGAAACATTTATTTCCATTTACTGCAGCAGGTGTCTTGTTTTACCAAAAGAATTTTGATTCCAGAGTACAAAAAGTCCTTCATTTTGTGCCATCATTGGCAATCTAGTTTCACCTACTCTGTGGGTTAGAATTATTCAGTCCATTGACAAACTCTGTCTTTCCCCAAAGGCTGGAAAAGTTGGCTAAAATAGCACTTTGTACTGCACTTTAGTTGAAAACAACAAACAAAAAAACCCACCCCAAAACAAAAAAAACCCCAAGGTTTTGTGGCATATAAAAATCAGTATACGTCTCGTATTGTCCTAGATTTTTTTTTCCATACAATAAAAGATATTCAAAGAACCATTTGGCTCAAAGAGCAAAGTTAGATCCTATTTGGTAGACACTAAATCACATATGCTACATAGAAACTTAGGGGATTGACTCCAAGAAAGCTGAGGATTTTTGGTAGTAAAAATGCTCCTGGTATTTATTTTTTACTTGAAATATTTGATCAAATTAATTCTAGAATGATAACTCTAAAAATAAGAAGTGTAGAAAGTGAAGATTGCCAATGACAGTTACATTTAAAGGTGAATACAAGCAAGTTTTTATTGTTTCAGGGATTTCTTCAATAATATACATATGACTGACACAATCTTTATTTGATTTTTGCTTTGAGGTCTTCTATTAATATAATTTGAGCCCTTTATTTTGTTCTTATATTAGTATTTGAATTTTATGATCTATTCCTAGTTTTACCTCCTTGTAGCCAAACACATCATTCTTCTCCCCAATCCCTGATCCCTGGCGACCTCTAATCTGATCTCCATCTGAATAATTTTGTCATTTTAAGAATTTTATAGAAATTCAATCATATAATTTGTAACTTTTTGAGGTTGTCTTTTCTTCACTCAGCATAATCCCCTTGAAATTCATTCAAGTTGTATGTGTCAATAGTTGGTTCTCTTTTATTTCTGTGTAGTATCCTACAGTATGAATCTATTGCAGTTGGTTTAACCATTCACTCATTGAAGGACATCTGGGATCCTTCCAGTTTTTGGCTATTACAAATAAAGCTGCTATAAATATTCATGGCATGTTATTGTCCAAATATCAGCCACCTATTTTGGTAAATAAATTTTTATCAAAAATAGCCACAATCATTAATTACCTATTGTCTATGATTGCTTGCATGTTACAAATCTGTCTGTAGCAGAATTAAATAATTGCAACAGGTCCTATATGACTTGCAAGTTTAAAATATTTACTATTGGCCCTTTAAAAAAATTGCCAACTCCTGATTGAAAGAACAGAAAAAAGAAAAGATGCATTCATTATTTTAATTAAATGCATATCCTTCATTTTAAAGAAGTGATTTTTCTATAGACCAGAGTTCAGCAAATACAGTTTGTGGAACAAATCTGGCCCATGGAGTAGTTTTTTTCTTTTTTACATGGCTCTTGGGCTAGGAATATTTTTTACATTTTAGAAGTATTTTAGAAAATAAAAAAGGAAAAGAAACTGGAAAACAGTAGGAAAGGAAGGAAGGAAGGAAGGAAGGAAGGAAAGAAAGAGAGAGAGAAAGAGAGAGAGAAAGAGAGAGAAAGAGAGAAAGAGAGAGAGAAAGAGAGAGAGAAAGAGAGAGAGAAAGAGAGAGAAAGAAAGAGAGAGAAAGAAAGAAGGAGAGAGAGAGAAAGAAAGGAAGGAAGGAAGGAAGGAAGGAAGGAAGGAAGGAAGGAAGGAAGAAAGAAAGAAAAAAGGGAAAAAAAGAAAAAAGGAAAGGAGGAAGGTAGGAAAGAAGGAAGGGAGAAAGAAATGTGACAGAGACTTTATATGGCCATGGAATTTAAACTATTTACTCTCTGGCCCTTTAGAGAAAAAGTTTGCTGACTGCAAAGACCTCAGATCTCTCTACTGGAAGGGAAGAAACTGAATGACATTTAGGGTAAATTTAGAAACCTGAGCTATAAAAGAAGACTAGAGAGATGAATGGAGGTGGAAGGGACAAGTCTCACTGAGATACATCAAGCAAGCTCCAATTTTAGTTGAAGAAGCAATTTTGAAGAGTTAAGTGACTTGTTCAATATTACACAATGTGTGAGAAACAAAGTTATGAGACAAACTAGGTTATCTGATCAAATATCTGTAGCTCCTTCCACTAAAATAGAATTCCTCCCTACAGGACTATCTTTTGGCATTTCTTATTTATTCTTTATGGAAGAAGTAAAGAAAAAAGTGACTAAGATAAGCAGAGTAGACACAACAAAATACTACTTTATAAAATATCACAAATAAAACAGTATAAATACATACCCACTTACCAAAAACATATATACATACAATTCAACAGTCTTACGTGTGTTAAGCATAAAGCACTTGGAAAATATGCATCTGCTATTAAACCAGAGTTCTTTTGCTGATGGATCAAAGTCCAAGTTTAGTTCCAATGAGAACGAAACATGAATAGAGAAAGAACTCTTAGGATCATGGCAGAATTTTGAATGCAGAAGCTTTGCAAATGGGTCAATTATTTGGAAAGAGATAAATGATGAATAAAAAAGTGTATACTTAGTGGGCCACTCTTTTGGACATTCATAAGGAACTCAAAACCAAATGACTGTTTTACAGCATCTCATTTATGTCATCTTGTAGCCAAATGTTTTCTTGGAAATCAGATGAATTAACAGATTTTTTCCTTATACTGTTTTTAGGTTTTTTTTTTTTTCCCTACACTATTAATGTATAAATTCCAAATGCACTCATTAAAACTTCTCTTTTAGGAAAATATATTAATCTTGTTCTCGTATTTTTTGTTGTGGTTGCTTGAAGTCTTCACTTCATGTTGCTTAAATTGCTTCTTACAGTGTTTCTAACATGCTAAATTAGAAGTTTTAAAATATTTTATAATTTTTCTGTAAAAAGTGCTTTATCATTCAGTTATCTAGCATAGTGATATTTAATGTAGCCAAAATTATCTAGATAGTACACTGCTTCAATTGCCCAGATATACCTTAAGAACAAAAATCTTAACTTTTGGTGGCCAAGGCACTGAATATTTGAATAAAAATGATAGTTATTTTAATTTTAAAGTTTTATTGTTGTAGTCACTAAAGAAATGTTTTATCAGCAAATTTCTTATCACCCATATTTTATTTTAATGTTAAATTTCATCTTACTTATTTTTATAATATAAAATACTATTGAGTTTGAGAAATAATATATTCCGTAAGGCATAATTAAATTATTTTACTATGATGACTAGATTATCTTGATCAAATTTCAGATATATGTCAGAGATAAAAATTAGGCATGCTTTCCTCATAAATAGGCAGGAAAAGGTGAAAGTTGGCAAAAAATCTGAATGAGTGTTAAAGGAATAAAGTATTTTAGAAATCTGGGGTCTACATCAAGAAAAATTTTTAAGAACCCAATGAACTAGCTATGGTGTTCAGTCCTATCATAATGTCTGTTTCTATTTCTCCCTCTTTCACAACATTTTATGAGGGTAAAATGAGTCATTGCTGTATAATTCGGTGATGGAGATGAATAACTCTCTGAGAGGGCCAGCTAAAGACTCTTATGTCTTTAGAAAAGAGAAGTATAGCTTTCATTTCATTAATATAATGACTGTAGCAGGCAAAATCCTGCATTTTAAAAAGGAGACAAGAATAGGCTTTTGAAGTTTGGCCAGCTCTGGAAAAGAATAATTTAATTTGGGTTCCAGATTAACCACTACGGAAAACCACATTCACTGTCACTTTTTCAGTCATGCCTATAGTCTCTGAACGGGCACAATAATTTTTTCTTTGTCTTTTTTTTTTTTTCCTGGAAGGAAATTTTAAGTAATTAGGGTAATTTATACACAAGACTCTATTGCCTTAGATCTTATATCATAGAGCTTGAAAATTATCCCTATTTTACAGGTGGTATTTAAATTAAAAACAGTGATCATGGACATAAAGTTTAAATGCACAGGCTGTGCAGTCATGTGTTTTGGCTCCATTAGGAATCTATCTCCTCACTAGATGTTGTGTGGCTTTAAACAAGTTATTTAATGTCCCTAAGCTTCTATTTGTAAAACTAGAATAAACTTGAAAGTGTTGTTGAGAGAAATAAAAATTAATCCATATATAATCTTTAGTGCAATATCTGCAGTAGAATAAGTTAAATATATCTTATTATTAAGCTGCCTTTCAAGATTACCTCAAATGACACTGAGTATCTGGTCTGCAGTTGGGATTATTGTATACATGTTTTAAACGCAACTCTGAATTGAAAATTAAAAATGAGTAAAATCTACAGCATAATACCTCTGAGCACCTCTATTGATTTCAGTTTGGTAAGCTTATGAAAGCATAGCTTACAGACACTTCCAGCAAATGGTATCTCAGCTAATGTCATGAACACGTTTCTTTATCCCCTCACACCTGCAAGTTTTGCTTCCAAACTAAACACCCACACTATCTATTGCTTGATTACATTTTTCTTAATTAAATGGTATGTACAGCTTGCATTTTCAGTTAACAAAGCAAAAGAAGCCCATATTCTCATAAGTCATTTTTATGAGTTGGGCTCCTATCATTTTAATGTGATAATTAATTACTTAATAAAATTGTGCTTTATTATAGCAAAGCCTGGTTGCAAGAGTCTAGTTATGGATGTGTCAGCATGTTTGTTACTAACTGCTTTTTATCTTCTCAATAATTGTAGTATAAAAATTTGCTTTGGGTACAAATTTTGAAATAGTTTGAATTACAATAATAAGCTGTTCTTTGAATATAAAAATAATTTTAGCATGGGCCTAAGTATAAAGAGATGGTTAGCTGAATTATTTTCATGTCCCCTCCCCAGGAGTATTGTTTACTTAACATCAAAATATATTATTTACTTGCCTATACATTAATGATTTTGCTTATGTTGACAGATTCTCTTAATTCTTTTGACCAAATAGTTACATTTCCAGTGAGAATATACTCCTAAAGAAGATTGGGCTTTTAAATAAGCATAAATATAGGATTATAATTTAATTATATTTTGATTAGGAAAATGCTTATGCATCCCTACGATTACATGAGTCTTCTTAAAATATATTAAACAGGAAAAATCCTTATGGCAATGTTTCCAAATAAAAATCCAAAATACAATAATTAAGTTTGTTACATTTTCAGAATTACGTCCTGAACAAGAGTTCAGAAAATTGAGTCTTCAGAAAGGCTCAGTGCCTTACAAGTTATTGAATGTCTCAATTTGTTAAATATATAAAAGATTGTCTCTGGTATCCTGGTTTTGCTATATAATTATATAAAATGATTCAAAACATACAAAATTTAACTCTCTAATATACATCTTTATTAAAATGTATTTCTAGTTTGTCAGTATGAGCATTGTAGTAAAATGATGAGATTTTTAGAAAAATTTTTAACTAGGTGGATTAGAAAGCAA
The DNA here is from genome assembly GCF_057802395.1 of Ceratotherium simum simum. Lineage (NCBI taxonomy): Eukaryota > Metazoa > Chordata > Mammalia > Perissodactyla > Rhinocerotidae > Ceratotherium > Ceratotherium simum. Next base: position 48,940,593 of record NC_141909.1, read on the forward strand.
AGAATACATTTAAATGGCAAGCTAGTTTAACATAAAATTCTCTCCACTCCTCTGACACAACTGAACCAAAATGCTACAGTTTTCTTCAAAGAGTGGTTAGTTTTGGAAAAAGATGAAACACAAGAGGAGAGTAGAATTATCCAGCACATTTTAGAATGTGTGTATGTTTTCCCTCTCCTTCTGTGTAAGGCCCCCAGTAGTAAGAACGCAGGTGAGTTCAAGGGGTTCTTCTACCATCCACACTCAGAAAATATGCAATCTTACCTGTAGTAGAAAGAACTAGACAAAATACGTGGATGGAGAAAATATATATGACTAATAAGAGGTTTTGAAAAATTACCTACAATTTTAATCCACGGATCTTGTTCCCAAGCCAAGTTTTTAAATATATAATTCAATGCAATAAATTCAGGTATAAAAATTTTGCATGAACACAATAAACCAATATTCTTATATATATTTTATGAGTGTTTGAGCCAAGTGCTTTTGATTTGTAATAACTAGTAGATGTTTATAACTCTGCAGGCCAATCGGACATGGTGTGTAATTTAAGAGGCTAGTCCATTATTACTATACTCACTAGTAATTTTGACTTTTTAATAATATGTTTCAATATAATTGGTAATGAAATGTTATCAGGTAGACAAAGGGATAAAAACTTAGAAAATGATGCATATATCTGCATTCAGACATTAAAAGTTTATGTAAAAATCCTCAAGGAATAATACATTTATTTTACAATACCCTTTCAAGGCCCTTAGTTGTATTGTGGTTTTCTAACCACCACCAAATATCGAAATAATACTTGTAATATAAATTTAAGAAGACTATATAAAGTATTTCTGTAAATATCAGAAATCATCAAACATATCAAAATTATTTGATAAGAAGTAATTTCAACAATTTTAAGATGTCAATGTAAATAATATATGTTCTCTCCTTCATTTGAAAGTCATTGAAAACAAAGAGAAAAAACATAGAAAAATCTATGTTTGATGAAACTAGGTTAGAACCGTAATGTTATAGCACAGTAGTTGAAGTGGACAGAACTGTAAATGCCTCAGCAGAGTGAGTACAGTGAAACGCCTACTGCCTGCAGAGAGAGATCCCAATTAGAAACAGGGCAGCTTTCCCTGAAGAACTCCTGAAATATAGAGAAAGTAGTTGCATGGGGTACTGTGGAAGATAGTGGTGAGAACAGGCAATAAAATGCAGGAGGTTGATCTAAAGAGTTTAGGTAAAGACAAATTAGATCCCCAGAAAGCTCCAACAACTCTGAAACCAAGATGTCTTCTCTATCCAGTTCATCCTAAGAATCAGGAAGTATATAAACTGGAGAAATTGAAGCAAAAATCTCTGGACTAAGAAACATTGGCACAGTAACTGGCAGAATTAAGCTATGAGAGAGAAAGCAGGATATTAAATAAAAATTAACTCAATGAACGGTGAGAACCCTACAGGACTGATTTCCCCTATTCAGTCACTTAAAGGATTTTTTTCTGGAAAAATTAGAATCTTGGAAAGGAAGCCTACAGATACTGACTTTTAAGATGACTCCACAAAATATTTGTCACTTCCTGACCATCCTCTCTTCAATTCCACCAGATAAGCAAACCTATCCTTAACAGAACTTTCAGTCACCTTTTTAGTGCTTAATTTATAAATATGAAATGTCAAAAAATAGTCAGTAGAATTTCTTGAAAGCCTCCACCAGGAAAGACAGAAGCCAAACAAAACAAAACAAAAACAGCAGTAGAGAGAGGAAAAGAAGACAGTAAATGCAGCAAAATAAACTGTAAAAAAATGTAAACTCTAACCTACCTTTTCAGAGAGAAAAGTTATTGCATCTTTAACCCAAAATAAAGATCACGAAAAAAAAATCATTGAATACAAGAAAATAAAAACTATTACAGTCAAAATAAATAATTTAATAGAAGAGTTGGAAAATTAAGTTGACGAATCATAGAAAGTAGGAGGAAATTTGAGGCATAGAAAAGAAAAAAATAAATGAATTCAAGAGTCTTGACATCCGACAAACAGTATTTTCTGAAAGAGAGAATACATCAAATGAACGGGAAATATTCAAGTAATGACGCAGGAAAACTTTTTTGGACTCTAGCTAATGACGTTCAAGAGTGAAATTGTCCAGAAAGGACCTTGAGAAGTAAATAAAAGAAAAACCCAGCACAAGGCTTACGTGAATGTGAATTTTCAGAACACTAGTAAAATAAGGATTCTAAAACCTTCCAGAGTAAAAGAAAAAGTATACAGGAAGGATTGGAAATAAGAAAAACATCTTAATATCAACATGAAAAGAGAATAAGACAAAGGAGCCATAGTTTCAAAATTCTTAGTGAAAACAATTTATAGTGGAGATTTCTTTTCTAATCAAGTGATGGTATAGAATCAAGAATTTGCTGATGGGCAACCACGTTAAAAGATACTTCCCATGGCTCCATTTTTACAAATCAACTGGGAACATTTTTTGCCAAAACAACTATAAACCAAAAAAATAGGAACGTGCTGCTCCATGAGTAAGAAAGTAATGGGAAAGAGGAGGAGAAGGGTATTGAAAGAGAAAAAGAGTAAGAGAGTAGAAATACTAACAGTAGCTAATATTTCTTCAACACATTATGTGCAAAGTATAGAATTAATACTTCAAATAATTGTCTACAAAATAGATAAATCCCACAATTGTACTATCAAATGGGAGAAGCACGCGCAAAAGAGTACAAATGGTATTATCTGATTTTCTGTAAAATTAAAGAGCAGGCCAACCAACATGGAAATCTTTATTCTAGTAGAAATTCTAAACTATACTGAGGTAAAATCGGTTTAAAAAACAATAAAGAACCAATGTTTTTAAATCATAACTAGGGGACTTCTCAAACATAGAAAAGTTTCTTTTCAGAGATAAAGTTTTAGGTCATAATTAAGTTTTGGGGTGCACAAAATTACACATGAATAGAAATAAGATCATTTTCAGAAGTGTGGATAACTTGCCTATGTGACTGGAAATCATTCCAAGTTTTTGTGTACCATTCTGTGAACGTAAATGATTACCTCTAATTGCATGAACCACCTTCCTAAAGATTAAGAAAGAAAAATACTTTGTTTGCTCATAATTTTTTTGGATTAATTTCTGTTTTCTCACTACCATACTTGTTCCCTCCAATTTCTACGCTCATTTGTACCTTGTAAACACTTTTAACAATTTTCCTTTTCTTGTCATTCAAATTCTGACCTTTTATTCCAAAAGAAAATTAGTAGTGAGGAAAGCTCCACCTCCCCCACCATCCTACACAAACGCAAAGCAGAAGACAAATTATTTAACTTACACATTGAACGTTTTTCTCCCTTAGTTCACATTACCTCTACTCACAACTTACGTACACTTTTTCACCTCATACCTGCAAAAGAGATACTCCTTTCAATTTAGAATAACTCTTTAACTAACTTAGCTGTAGAGAAGATCAGTTCTGTTATTTTGTATTATTATAAATATAAACTGTCTTTTAAAATTTAATATACATATCTTGTAGATTTTTCGTAGTAGCATGGGCTACTATGAGAGGTAAAAATTTCACTGTAAGAATAAATGAATTATTGTCATATATAATTGAATTAGATAAAACAGTGATCTTGCTATTCTATTTTTTTTAATATCATGGCTAACTTGTGTTGAGAATTGTTTGCTATTCTATTTTTGACACATAAATTTTAGTTAAGACAGAGTTAGTGTACTTTAAATTTGTTTTAATTCACCAGGGATAGGTATATATCTTTAAAAGAGTCATGTATATGGAGTTTTCATTTCTGCAATGTTCAATTGCCTTTTTAATTCATTTTTTCATGCTTGTAGTTACCTTTTGTTAATCTGGAAACACTTTAATGTTAATGCCATTTTGATAATAATAGTAAAAATACCCCAAGGTAATAACATATCTCAAAAATATCATTATAGGAATAGAGAACAATACATTAAACTGTGTGTTTTTCAATAATTCATAATTTCTTAAACATTCACATCCATCACCTCAGTTTAAAGAACAATCTGTCCCCGTAACTCTGTTGAAAATGTGCTTATTTGTTTAGACAGATGGGTGTGCCCTGAGGTCATCTCTAGCCACACAATTGGCTTTATAATTTTAAGAAGCTGATGAAAAGAGTTATATTGCAAGGGCTTGTTTGGGGTGTACAAAAAAGGAGACTTAATATGATAAATCATTCAATAGTCATGAATCCTAGACATGTCTTTTTGTATTAAGAATACATTTTTTAAAATAATTAAACCGCATTAATTAAACTAAATTAAAAAAAGTATTAATGCAAATAACTAGTTTTTGACTCTCAAAAATATGTCCCTCAAAAGAGAAAAAAAAGAACATGCATATCATCATTCAAACTAAGTAGTAATAATCACTACTTATGACTACTCAAATATGTAGTAATAGTTTTTTTTAGAGCAAAAAGCAAATGGTCTTATGCTAGAAATAACTTTCTCATTACTTCACACATCTTTTTAATAAAAATAATGGTTTTTATACTAATTCCTTTGTGACTAAAATTTTTCCTCATGTATACAGTATTTCAATAAATTGATAGAAATTATACAACATCCCCCAATAAATAACTCTTAAGACTCAAAGAAAAGAGAATTTCATCTCTCCTTAACTGACTTACTCTGGTGGCAAGCCCCTTAACTTCTCTGTCTCTGGTTCTTCCTTAGTAGTTTACAGTCTAAAATTTTAAAATATAACATAAGGATGTTTTGAAAAAATTACACTAAATTCTGGAAATACGAAACCCAAACTCAAAAAAAAAAAAAAAAGGATGATTAAACAATCCAGAACAGTTTTCTCAACTCTGAAAATCACCTTCAACATACTCTTGGGAATGTTGGGTCAACACTATTGATGAGACCTTCAAACAGCATACTTAATTTCAAAGATCTTTACAATAGATTGATGGACATTGTTTCTTGCACACTTTTTGATATGATTTATTCTGAATATAAGGGTCAGTTAATTAAAGCTTTCCCTATTCCGGGATAGTGTGTGCTTTTCTATCTGAAGCTATTGGCTAAATACTTGACGTTACCTTCGTTGCTGTAATAGCGATTTTTAAGGCAAATGCCCTGAGCTCTTCACCATTATAAATTTCACTTTGATATTAATAGATTCTTGATCTGTCTTTTCCTGTAGTTCAAAGAAAGGAATAAATGCATCAAATTCTAGATTGACTTGAGCTACAAGTATGAAAATGCATTTGGAAGTGTCAGGGGATATGGAGTCCAAGTTATTTGCATTTCAATCAAATTGATATATTTTCTAGAGATTTCAGACTATTACTCTAATCATCATCATCATATCATTATCTTGGTTACACTCTATTATTGAAATAAAGTAAAGGAATGTAACAAGGATTGGACATGCTTCATAAACTGCTGAACGCACATACTTTTCTTGTTGAAACTTTCAATCACTCTAAGTAATATTTATATTTATCTTCATCATAATTTGGGGGAAAATTTTTGCTTGTGCTCTTCTTGTTTATAGAAAAGTTTTAAATCTCGTGGTTCCATCTACTTTATTTGTTTTCAAACTCCATAGCCATATATCAGTTTATTTACAGCACAGAATGCCAAGGCATTATCATTTCTGACAATGTCAGCTTTAGTTCAATTAAGTTTAGGTAACTTGTAGAAGCAGCATCAATACCTAAGCTATCATTCTCATCCATGATTACTCTCGATCAGTTGGTCACATTTTAAGAATGGCAAAAAAAAAAAAAAAAATACTAAGATGCTCTGCAGTGAATTTTTAAGGAGAGATGGTAAAAAATTTTGTAGGTTTTGTTTGCTCAGATGTCCCTTCACGTGTAAAATCAGGGGTGATAAATCATAGTGAGTATATCGGGGCTTCATCTAATTGATGCATCCAGACTTAACTTGATAATTTACTGCTCAAATAAGAAGTGAATGTACTATTCCATGCCCATACACTACATTCCATTGTATTAACAGAGGTCACGTTTATTAGCATAGAGAGCTCTTTCCTCCTTTGCTGGACTCATATCATGTCCAGCCATCACACACTGCCCTTACATTCATGAAGCATACAGTATAGAGAATGCTACAGAGTGGGGGTTGGCAATCCAAGGTCCCCGAGCACAATCCGGCTCATGGCTTGTTTTGTACAGCTTACAAATTAAGAATAGATTTTACATTTTAAAAGAGTTGCAAAAACAAAACAAAACACAAAGAACATTGTGCACAAGAGACCTTAGGTGGCCTGAAAAATAAAATATTTACTATCATCTGGCCCTTAAAGAAAAAATTTGCTGGTTCTCATAATAGTGTTTTATTCACTCACAGACCTTTTTTTTTTTTTTCTGCTTTGAATTACTCTCAAATTTTTCTATGGATGTTGACTGGTTTGGAAATAAAGAATGCAGCCAAAAGTCCTTTCTATCTCCTTCCCTGAAAATAGAGTCTGAGGAAAATTTGCAGGACCTAGTTATTTTTATTTTTTGCCAATATATTTTTCCTGATTCTATCCTGTCTATCTTTAAGTTCCCGTAGTATCAATAAATTTAACAGGATACACATCAATACTTTTTGTTATTCAGCTTTGAGAATCTTTCAATTCATTTCACAGTGTGTCATTTAATTTACTTTCTATTACTTTACTTTCTCCTATGAATTATGGCAGTCTTAGATAGATGTAAAATAAAGGAATCAAACAAAACAAAAACATAGATAGGAGAAAATATGGGAAAGTTTCTCTGGGATGTTGTTTTGTCGTAATCATGAAAAGTAAAAATAGCTATCAGGCTGGCCCCGTGGCTTAGCAGTTAAGTGCTCGTGCTCTGCTGCTGGTGGCCGGGGTTCGGATCCCAGGCACGCACTGATGCACTGCTTCTCTGACCATGCTGAGGCCACGTCTCACGTACAGCAACTAGAAGGATGTGCAGCTATGACATACAACTATCTACTGGGGCTTTGGGGGAAAAAAATAAATAAATAAAATTATAAAAAAAAAATAGCTGTCAATTTCTGAACATTTATTCTAAGTCATAGTTTGTACTAAAAAGTCATACTTAAGTGATAAATTATTATGGTTCAGATATGATAATCCAGAGCAGGAATCGAGTTCTGTCTGCTCCATATCCTGTGTTTGTTATACTAGACCATGCCCTCTTTCTACTGACTACTTAAATGAAGCCCAATCAATACATGATTCTCTTAAAATTTCTTGATATAAAAATGATTCTGGAAATTTTTTTCTTAACAAACACAAAATTTCAAGAGCTACTAGCCTTATGTAATCAAACACATGAAAATATACATTCTTCCAGATTTACTGATATACATCCTAAGTCAAAATTTAACCAACAGCTTTAAATCCCTTTTTGAAAGACATGAGATATAAAGTCAATAAAGTGATAAGTACCTATGATCTAAAATCCTCTATTAAAATAGTTATTGGAATACTATCAAAATTTCACATCAAAATATCTATGACAGAGTGCTTTATAGGATGTGCACATTTAGGAACTAGTAAATGTAGTGCCTTGTTGGATAAGGAAGCAACATATGCTGTAGCTTATAAATATGTATTTAATTTTATCCCTAACAGGGCAAATGAGTCATGTATAATAAATGAAGTATATTTAAGAACAAAATTTATTTGTAAATTAAACTAATTGTCAGTATTAAGAAGGATAACGCTGCTTTTGATTTTAGCAAAGTGTTTTATAGTGTATTATATAAAGTTTGTATGGTATGAATTCATATGCATGAATTCATGAATATAGATTCATGCACAATATAAACCCATGTCAGTGCTGTAGTAATGGACTGTTAAATGACAGACCATAAGAAAATGTTTACGATTTACATCAATATAATCATCAACTTCCTGATGCAAGGTCCAGATAGGTAACTTTGTTATTAACGATCTGAAAGAAAGAGTAAACAGATTTTTATAAGATTTTAATAAAATATATAAAATAGGGATACTTAATGGAAGTTAGCATAATATATTACAAAGTAAAGAAATCAAAGAACTACGTTTTACAATGATAAAGGGATAATCAGTTTAAGCGGAACATGTGGAAATACAAACTAAAGCTTAAGAGGAAAAATACTCAGAGGCATGCTGTCAATGGGGTGGGTTGTTTGGAAAAATATAATTTATTATTGTCTATAAAGGGTGGTGCTGAACTGCAAATTAAATGAGTGACCATTGTGCTGTGGCACCAGGAAATATCAGTACGTGTGTGACTCAATATTCAGAGTTTGTCTGTCATTATAGAAAGCATTTCCATTGCTTTTCAAGTGTTCCTGGTGAGAATTAAATTACATGTTTAAAAAATCAGAGGCTGTTATGATCATGAAATATAAACAGCTTTAAGAGAAATGCATAGCACAGAACCCGAAGCAAAATGATGTATAAATAAAAGCTTAGATCAATAATTGTGCAGAGCAAAATCTTCACAGTAACATTATTGAGTATTTTAAAATAGTATGCATTTCAACATTTGATTTAAATATTTTTACCAGAATATCATATAATAAGTAGAGATTGCCTTCTCATGTATAACTAACTTGAATATTAAACATAATTTTGAAATGCCTCAAACATTCATTTTTATGGATTGCTTTGGAAACAATTAAACAAGGCGGACTGAAAGAATCCTGCAGGTTGACACAGGTTGAGCAACTATAAATGAGCTGTCAGAGAGGAATTCTGCAAGACGTGCTTTCTTCAACTCTTCTATTTTTTTCATGATATTTTCTTTTTACTAGAAAGAATAAATACATATTTTTGTCCTAGTGTAATCCATTTCTTAAAACTTAATGTTTCAGAGATGTTAGCTGATCTCGCAGTCTGGCTTTAGGATGTCTTTCCTGCAATGAGATTATTAGTAGCAAGCACAACAGAGCAGAATCAATGACTCAAAGAAACAGCTAATTCTGATGTGGTTGTAATCCTTGCTAGAATGTTAAGGAATAACTGTGTTTTTTTCCCACTCAGGCACAAAGAAGTTACTGTGAATTCAATATTATTTTATTTTAGTCTTTACCTTTATTTTAATCTACCAATATTACCTAATAAGTAGAAAAAGTCTGACTGCACATCTAATTACTCCATTTCCAGACCCATGACCCTATTCTCTGTATTTCACCTTTGCTAGGAATACCCTTAATTGTTTTGCATGGACCATTTTGATTCATAAGCCAAAAATAAGTTTGAATTAGTAGTCTAATTAAAGATTATAAAATTAAAACCATTTTGACATAGAGCATATCAAAATAACATTAATTAGTTCAATGAAAATTTAGTACAAACAGTTTAGAGTACTTATTTCAAGTTGGGAAAATAAAAGTTGGAAGTTAAAATAAGAATAAAAATTAATCAAATTACTATATCTACATCTCACTTTTTGCTGTGTATATTATAAAGGCTGTTTTTTACCCTCTGAATATGAAACTTTTTTCCAGGGTCTATTTATGAGGAGATTTTATCAAGATAAAAGGAAGGTGACTTCAGTTTTGTCACAAATGCAAGAACATTTCATTTCCAGAGCTAAATAGGAGTGAACTGTCCTAAGTGTGAAAAGCTATTTTTCAACTAAAATAGGAAAAGATCAGATCAGACCACCTGTGACCATTATCCATATCTAGCACAAATAGCCCTGGTGAGAGAACAAAATCAGTTCATTTTCTTCTTGAGAACAGGGTGTATTTGCCAGAGGTTTGTTGTTTCTCTGCCTCTCACTGACGCAGGGAAATAATAAGCCCAATTTTCCCCGGTGCCTGTCACTCCCTGATAGTAAGGTTAGATACTAAAGGAGAGAAGGTTACCTCCTTCTGATCCGTAAACTCGCATTCAACGCATTGCTACCGAAAGAGAATTTTCAGAATAAATAGAATAACCATGAAATATGTTTATTTTTCAATTGCAAGCTTGTGTTTTATATGTACGTGTGTGTATGCATGTACAAACGTCTATAATTACTCTCATGTATATTGTATGAAATAGAGTTTATGGGTGTAATTTACAAAGACATGATTTTACTATTTATCTATTTACAGTTATACTTGATTGAACAGATATCCTGAGTATATAAAATAATGAAATTGAGACACTTTTTAGTGCATCAGATATTTGGTAACTTTAACATTGTTTAATAGCAAATAAAATCATGGTTTTAAAAATTCAGGTTTTAAAAATACCTTTCCGAATTTTTTATGAACTTTCAAATTTAGAAGGGAATTTCTTGGTCTTTGTGTGATCTTAGGGAAGTAATTTCACTTTTCTGAGTATCATTTTCCTCATATCTAAAATCAGCATGTTGAAACAATTGCCTTCTGTGATTGCTTCTAAAATATAGTTATCCAATTCAGTGATTCAATGAATTATCTAAGCACAACACATGTATCAACTTTGACGTTCTTTGTCTTTCAAATTCAAACTTTCCTTTTTTCAATTAGGGTTTATTGAACATCTATCATGCATCAGGGTCTATGGTAGACAGAAGAGACAAAATTACACCAAACCCAATTTATCAACATGAAATATAAAATTAAATTATTAGAATAATATATTTTGAAGAGTCTTATATATTGGTTAGGGCATTAGTTATTGCAATAAAAATGGATAATCTGAGTCCAAAAGATGCTAGAAAACTGATCAAATTGTACCTAGTTCTTAGAGAAGATTGGACTCTCTCATATTTGCTGTTTTTTGTTTCAATTTTATTACTCATATATTATGTACTTAATAATACATATATACTCACTTAATAGAAAAAAAAAAGAAAGAGGTCAAGAAAACTCTAATCTCACTGTTACTATTTTGGTACATTTACACATCTTTTACATATTCACTTTACATATTGTTTTTGACTCTTCTTTATTTAGCATTACATCATAAACATTTTCCAAGTTCATTTTTTCAAAATCATAATTTAAATACTTTTATAATAATCCATTTTAAGACACAATATAAGAATTTTTGCATATTCAATTTCAGAAGTTAATTCTCCTTTCTTTAATGTTGGTAGAAGAGCATAAATAAAAATTAATATTATGCATGCAATACACATACATATGTAATTCAAGCATTTTCTTATGCTTGGGAATGTAATTTTTTCTTATACTTTTAACCATCACAAATAATGTGAATGCTTATGAATAATTTTTTGTTCTCACTGCTCATTATTTCCTATCAATATAGTCCATGTAATAAAAGTCTCCCTTCAAATCAAATGTCAGTGAAACTACCTCCCAGAAGCTGCAAACTTACACCTATATAATTTGCAGTTTCTGTCTCAACTCATATAACTTTGCCAATTTCTCTAATCTACACTTCTTATTGAAAAATACAATCAAATTATTTTTACACAAATACAAAGTATTGTTTACGTGTGTTTCTTCAAACATCTTCAGTGGCTCTCCATTTAGCAAAATAAGAACTACAATTCTTCTGACTGATAGTCTGAATGCTTTCACAACCAGTCCAGGTTTACTTTTCCCAATATATCTTCATACATTTTCCCAACAAGAAAATTTTATTACATCTACACAGGTTGAAGAGTCCCATGACTTTTGAAAATTGCATATCTCTGCTCTTGATATTCTCATGCTAACTTAATTCCCACTTTTCTGCCCAAAATTGGTGAGTCTATCACCAACAACCCACCAGGGAAAGTTGCTTTTCTTCATCAGAATTCCTATAGCATTCACTGATACGACGACACATTTAATAGCTGTTTACATCAAATTCCTTTTAGTCTTTTAGTAAAATTTTAATTATGTTTCTTATGTACTAACCCATATCAAGTTCATTGAAAATGAGCGTTTTATAAAGCCCTTCCTTCTTAGTCACCATGGCATGTAGTTCTGCATAACATATAGTAGATGCTTAGTAAAATAATTATTGTTCAACCCAGTAACTGTTTAATTCACCTACATATAAGACAATGACAGTGTTTATAATTATAGAATGATGCAGAATATAAAGGATACCAGAAAACAGTATGAAGAAATATAAATTTATTTTGTCTTTGTTTCAAATTATGCATCTCCAACATTTCCCATAACCTTTATTCACCAAGTGAATGGATCCATATGAAATAAATTGAAGGCCCACTTAGAAAGTCTTACTTATGAAGACACTGATGGATATGGAAAAAGTTCTGAAATTGCTATAAAAAGAGCTCTTTTTCTAGACGAATCCCTACCACTTACAAGCCAGCAAGTCAACTCACCCCATCGAGACTGTTTTATCATCTGTAGAAAAGAAATGCTATATACATCTTGCCCGTTTCTCATGATTGTTCTGAGAAAAAATGAAATAATGAATTTTAAAATACTTTGAACGTTTTAAAATATCTATTAAAAATAACCTGACATTTTCCCTTGTACTCTCTCTTCTCCTATGTTTAAGATTCTTCTAAAGTTTCCTAAAAATATGCATAAGAATTGGGTATATTTGTGTTCATAATTTAGACAAATTCTCAGAGAAGGTAATAGCAATAATTTTTGCACCTTGTCTTTTTTATTTTTTTGTGAGGAGGACTAGCCCTGAGCTAACATCCGATGCCAATTATCCCCCTTTTTCTTGAGGAAGATTGGCCCTGGGCTAACATCTGTGCCCATCTTCCTCTACTTTATATGGGACGCTGCCACAGCATGGCTTAACAAGTGGTGCATTGGTGCATGCCCAGGATCCGAACCTGTGAACCCCGGGCCACTGCAGCAGAGTGCTTGCACTTAACTGCTGAGCCACCAGGCCAGCCCTGCACCTTGTTTTTTTAAATTGGCTATCCCATTGGTTCCACCTATTGGAAAATGTAGCATCATCAATTTCAGGTTGTCCCTTATGAAACAACACAATTTCAAAAAATAAGAAAGGAAAATGAATCACTTCCAGGATTTCTCTCTGTGTTTAAAATGCTAAAGGGAGTCAAAAGTACTATTATTTCTGTTTAAATGTGATTAACAAATAAGAGTCAAAATAAAAATAAAATAAAACGGAATTGGAAGAGAGCACACATGTCAGTTTTGTGATCTGGGATGATGGGTCAGTCATAATAAAAATAGAAATAACCACCTGCCATACTTGAATATAATTGTAAATTGATTTGGGGGAGTATAATATTAGGTGAAAATAAGACAATCTGGAGGATTTAAGCAGATAAAGCTTCTTGAGAAAGTTACAAAAACTCAAATAGGAGAAGAAAAGAGAAAGAGTCTCGGGTATCTTTTGATCTCCCACATTAGGAAAGTTTGGAAGCCGAATTTTAAAACAACTTGTGAAATGTGTGTTTGTCTTATAAAGTTCTGGGAAATTTATGTATGACAGAGAAAGTCAAAGTCTCTTTCAAAAACAGTCCTCTAGATGCATCAGTATTTTCTCTCATTACTATGGAAATCATCAATCTGATAACCTGACCTTGAAATATAAAGTAACCCCTCTATTCTTTTCCTCTTATTTAAGCTGTAACCGTTAAGGGTGACAATGGAGGGTAACTGGCACATTTTAGGTATTCATAAATATTTGTGGAATAAAATCAATATATTATTTAATTATAATTGGATTTATACCATAAGATTGATATGTGCTGCCTAATGTCCAACAGCCAAATTTAATTTAAATAATTAATCATTGAAACACTGAAACAAAATACTTGATATTCTGTTAGAAAAAATTTTTTAGAAATGTTACCAATAAATTAGCAGATCTTCTCTCTCTCCAGTTAGCCACTAATAACTCTAAACTGGTGTTTCCCAGCAAAATAATTGTATCTTTTAGATTTGAGTAAAAGAACATTTACAATGATATTTTTTACAAAGTTAAGAACTTCAGAATGCAGCAAAAATAGTCTGTAACTTTTTTGTTCTTTTTGTAAAATATTAACATTAGAAGGAATGCAATGCTGTTGTAATGAAGAGTCTAGCTTGTGCTTTTCAAACAGCTGTGGTTTCCTGAAAACTGACTTGCAAAAATTAGGTTACTTAATTGATCCAGTTTTAGTGAAAAAAATTCTGTTATCTAGCTCAGATCTGGATTAGCCTTTACACGTCTTCTAGTCTGTGGTAGGATGACCTCAGGAAAGACATCTGTTTGGATGTCTTGGATGAGTTCACATACCAGCACCTGTTCATGAAGAGTAGCCTCTTCAAAAACTGGTCAGAACCTCTGACGAGACATTAAGGGCACTGAGTTTTTCAGTATTGTTCTACTCTCTTACTATGTTACACTGAAAAAAGAGCACGAGAATCTCCACGTTCTAAGGTATATCAATCAGTGGTGTACTAGTTGAAACAGCCAAAATCCTTCCATAGATAATTTACCTTCAATATAAATGAACACCAAAATAAATGGACATCTTAAATCTGATACCCAGATTTTGAACAAATATCTCTGAGAAATCTATAACAAAAATAGTAAGTAACAAACTATTAACAACAACAACAAACAAACTTTTGATTATAACCTGGCACTAAGTGTGATTTATTTTATGCTAAAGTGAATGGGGAAAACACTCGCAAGAACAATAAATGTGAAACTTTTAAACAAGTTGAATTTGCTGTGATGGAGAAACAAAAGCAAAAGAAGACCTACCATTCTGTCAACACATAATAATAAATTCGAAGGATAAAAATGACCTACAAGGTGATCAGAACAGTGAATGTTTTTAATTTTCCATAGAATAATACAACCATGATAATCATGTTTTTACAAACAAGAGCAAATACTGTATCAGAGAATGTGGCGTTCTTGAACTACTTGAAACTGCCCCACTACTCTTGAGCTGTGTCTCAAGTGTATTATGATCTAGACTCTCAATATACTTAAAAATGGGAACACTTATGATGATTATTATCTCAATTAGTATAGGTAATTTGTTTTGTGTAAACACTATATCTTAGTAGGTAACACAACAAAAGTATCTTTTTTTGGGGGGGGGGGCCGTGTTAGGGTTTTATTTGTGTTTATTGTTTTTGTGCTTTTTCCTTGCTCATACAAAATCTGCTGCAGGTCTGGGTTATTTGCCAGGGGAGCTGACTTTCCTGTTCTGGTTGCATCTCAACACGTGCTTCCGTGATCACCATAAGAGAGAACTGTCTTGCACTAGCAGTTGAACGCTTTCGCCGGAAGAGACATATGCCATTTCTGCCCCCAATCCATTGGCCAAAATTAGTTGTACAGCACTATCTCCTAAAGGGTAGGGATAGGAAATACAATCCTGGGCCTGGAAAGAAAGAAAAAAATTAACCAGATATATGTGAGCAAACATATGTGTGTATATGTGTGGATGTAGGTTGTATATACACACACATATATGTGCATGTATGTGCATAATGTATATGTATGTGTATATATCTTCTTTATTTGGAAGAAGGTTAGACATGAACCCGTATGCCAGCTGTTAGATGAGCTTGAGAAAGGTTTTTAATTTTATCACCTTTCATCTTTTATTACCATCTTTCTTAAGTCTCATTTTAAAAAATTAAACAGATCAAGTCTTAATGTCGCTTTTATCAGAACATTTTTTTCCTCATACTAAACATTATTTTCACCTTCCAGGAAAATATATAGTTTAGGCTACATGCCTTTTTAAATAATTTGGATATTTTAGCCTATATATATTTTTTTCATGTATCTTACAGTGATTTAATTGTGTTTGAAAGAAACAAATAGAGTTACTTTAAATTTTGGTTGTCAGAATATCAGATTGGTTACTTCCTAAATATATCTTATACATGAGGTATAGCGTTGAGGATGAAGAATTTATTTATTTCATTGTACATATTTCTGAATTTTTTTTCCACAAAGAAGAATCATGGTTTGTTTAATTTTTATTTTTCTTTTGTGGAAAAGGAGCTCCTAAAATAGTGCTGTTGTTGTTTTTTCAGATTATTCAGAGCCAGGAATTTTGGATAAAATGGATCCACAGGAAAGACTATAGGCACCATACCATTCAGGTAGTACATAATGAGTATGTTCTTAACTGCATAACTTCCACTAGTAGTTCTGTTTCAGATAAAGAAATCAGAAAACAAATGTTGACTATCTTTATTTTATTTACAATAACATGTGCAGCTATATTCTTTGGTGACAACAGAATCTAATTTTCAAAGTCTTCTTAGTGTAGCAAATAAAGATAAAGAGAATGCACTCTGAATTCTTTAGCTTAACAGCTCTTGAGATTGCTATTCAAAAATAAAATATTGTCTGTATTCCATTATGTTGTTCTTATATAAAAATACAAATTTTAGCAGAGTTTATATTTATCCAAGAGTTTGGTGGTGATTTGGGAGATCTCAGCCACAATAGTTTACCTTACTAGGTCTGTACTGCAATAGATGTAAAGACCAATAATTGGATCATCTCATTATGGAACCAATGGAACCAATGCTCCAAAGAGTTGGGAAGGGGTCTCAACTCACAAAGTTCACTGGTGACAATGCCGGGACTAGAATCCATCCCTCCTGATTACATAGTGTCTCTTCTATTTTAAAGCAAGGTTTTTTAAGGGTCACTACCTGAAATCATACTTTTGATTAGATTTCCAAACATATCTTAGCCTTCTTTAAATTCATGGGTTCCAAACTCTGCCATTTTTAATCATGGCTCATTTTATGCTCTCCACTAGGAGCATCAAGTAAATATGAAGTAAGTACTGCTTAGATAATTTTAACACAGAAGAAGAAGAATTGGTCCACTTACCCAAATAAATGAATGAATTTCTCACTTTCCGTTTATGACTGATTCACCATCAACCTTCTCCAAGCCTCCTACTGGGCAGCTAAAAACTGGTGGAGAAAAATCACACACTGAGAAGATTGTTAGCAATATAAATTCATAGTCACTGACCTCAGCTGGACCTCAATACAAGCTGAAAATTTTATTATTACATTTGTTTTGTCTAGTTTCTATAGTCAAACTTTTCTATTCTCCACAATCTTCTATCTGTGTGATTCTCGGTGGGTGACTTGTCTCCTACTTCATAGAACAAATAAAGTCTATCAGAAGCAACCACCTCAAATTCCTGCCACCAAGTCTTCAATTCTATTGTATCTGCACTTATTCGTTTATTTTTAATTTACATAAATGGTATTTTTCAATAGAACCTAACTTTCTCTGTCAATAGTGTCTTTAGGGAATATCTACATTGGAGTCTTTCTGCGAGAGTGTGTATGTCTGATATTGGTTGCTTTTAACTGATGCATTGTGTACAGTGGTGTACAGTAGTCCCTCTTATCCATGGGGAATACATTCCAAGATGCCAGTGGATGCCTAAAACTGGATAATATCGAACCCCATATATACTATGTTTTTTCCTATACAGACATACCTATGATAAAGTTTAATTTATAAATTAGGCACAATAAGAGATTGGTAACAATAACTAATAATAAAATAGAACAATTATAACAATATACTGTAATAAAAGTTACTGTAGATCTTAGCAACCTCAGCAGGTGATTTTTTTCTTTCCTTTTTAAGTCGAGATCTTTCACCTTTTCACTTAAAGGAAGTACTTTATGGCTTCTTTTTGGCATAGCTGAATTGCCAGCATCACTACTCTTGTACTTTGAAGCTATTATTAAGTAAAATAAGAGCTACTTGAACACAAGCACTGTGATACCATGACAGTCGATCTGATAACTGAGACAGCTACTAAGTGACTAACAGGCAGGTAGCACGTACAGCGTGGATATACTGGGCAACGTGATGATTCTTATCCCTACAGAGATGAAGCAGGATGATGTGTTACTTCATCACACTACTCAGAATGGCGTGCAATTTCAAACTTATGGATTGTTTACTTCTGGAACTTTCCATTTAATAATTTCAGACCATGGTTTACTGCCAGTGACAGAAACCAGGGAAAATGAGACTGTGGCTAAGGGGGAACTACTGTATATCCACCATGATTTTCCTGTTTCCCCAGTGATGGACTTCTGAGTGGTCTCCAACTTCCCACTACTATAAACAATTCAGTGACTAACATCCTCAAACATGTACATGTGTGAGAATTGTTTTTTAAGTTGACGTATTTAAGAAGGAGGATTGTTACCTATACTTACTTTAACTGAGTACAGCTATCTTTAACTAGAATGGCTTCACTCCTTTATATTCTCAACTGCAGTGCTTCGTCATTCTTCCATTCACACAGCTGATACCAAAACTTGGCATATTCCAAGTTTTCCAAGATTGAATGATGATAACATGTTAACATGTTGTTGTTTTTAGATTGCAGTCCTGTAACTGATAAATTTGAATACCTCTTTTCATTTGTTTGATTAAATCTTGGTGTCATCTTCTCTGAATTGACTCTTTACATCTGTTTGCTTGTTCTTCTATTAGGTTCCCTCTATGTATTTTTGGATTTCCAGACATTTTTATTTATTCTAATGTCATTAACTTACTTATTTTAGATAATGCAAATATCTTTCAAATTGTCATTTTTCTGTTAGTTTGTCCATGCTTTTCTCCATTAAAAATGATCCTTAAACTTGATATAATAAAAATCGTCAATTTTTTACCTTTGTTTCTACTCATGGGTTTTGTTAAGTAGACACTTTTAACACTTGAGGCACAGCAATAATCTTTTCATAATTTCTTTTTTTTAACTTTCTAGTTTTCCTTTTTTATTTATGTCCTTAATCCACATGGAGCATTTGTTATATGTAGGAATTGAGAGCATTATTGTTTCTCTATAGTAACCCGGTTTTCCCAACATCTCCCAAACTATCCATACTTTCCCCATTAAATTAGAGGAATATCTATATTTGAGTATTTTCTCTACCCCTCTCTATTCTATCCTAATGTAAACTTTTTTTCTGTTCTTGCATCAATCTCACACTAATAAATATTGGCAGATTTGTACTACTTGGTAACTTGGTAGGGTAAGTGTTTCTTACACTCTTTTGTTGTTTTGCTTTATTTTGTTGCTTATTTCTTTTTTCTATAGGTTGACTCAGTTATCCGTGGTCTTTTATTTTCCCATATATTTTTTCTTGGGTAAATGTATCAAACTTCTCAAAAATCCATGTGGAAATTTGATTAATATTTTATTGAGTATATTAGCATATTTTTAATATTAAGTTGGGTTATGTTTCATTATTCAGATCTTATTTTATGCCCTTTAGTAGAATTTCAAAATGTTCTATACAGGGATTATATATATTTTTGTTTAAGTTCCTATAGTCTTAACGATTTTCTGTCACTACCATAAATAGTATCTTCATTTGTGCAAGACACTTTCTTTTACTGAGACATAGTTGAAACACAGTGAAACTCACTGATTCTAAGTGTATACTTGTAATGGTTTTGACAAAGGCATAAACCTGTGTAACCCACACCCCATTGATACATATTTTCTCTACTCCAGAAATCTTCCTCTTGCCCATTAACAGTTAATTCCCACTTTTGCTGAAGCAAGCATTGTTCTGATTACATCACCATGGATTTCTATCACCATAGGTTTATCTGTTCTCAAACTTCATAATAAGAAAATTACACATTTATGTCTCTTATGTGTCTGACATCTTTCACTTGGTTTAATATTCTTGACATTATCCATGTATCCTTACATGTATCAATAGTTTATTCTATTATTGCTGAGTAGTATCCTATTGTATGGCTAGATCAGTTTATTTGTTTTCCTGTTGATGGAAACTTGGGATGTTTTGGCTAGTATGAGTAAAGTTACTATGAACATCCTTGTGTAAGCCTTAGTGTGTTCATATTTTCCTTTTTTAATAATATCTAGAAGTGGAATTGATGAATTATAGAGTAAATGAATATTTAACTTTATAAGAATTGACCAACAATTTTCAAAAAACATTTGGAGCTTTTCACTCCCACCAGTAAAAAAGGTCAGGTGGCTGTACACCTCATCAACATTTGTTATTGTCAGATTTTAAAAAAAATTATGCATCTTTTCTATGTTAGACATTAAAAATCATACAGTTGCCTCTGAGGATTGCTATCGCTACATCCTACAAATATCAGAATGTTGTATTTTCGTTATTATTCAGTTCAAATGTATTTAAAAATTTTTCCTTTTGATTTTTCTCAAATTCTTGGGTTATAGAGATGTGTTTTGTCTAGTTTTCAAGTATTTGAAGATTTTCTAAATACCTTAATAATAATGATTTCTAATAGTGTACCTTTGTGCTTCTACATGAAAACATGCTCTATGATTTTGATCCTTTGAAATTTATAGAGACATTTTTTGGTCATTCTGAGGGAATGTTTTATAGAACCTTGAGAAGAATGTACTCTGCTTTTATGGAGTGGGGTTTTCTGTACATATATATTTACATCACCTTGGTCAAACATGTTGTTCAAATTATGTACATCATTTCAGACTTGTTTGGCCACTTTTTCTTTCAGTTACTGACAATGTAATGTTAAAACTCTGCAGCTATGTTTGTGGATGTATTTATTTCTCCTTTTAGTTCTCTTTTCCTTTATCTGGAATCTATATTATTGTGTGCATACATATTTCACACTGTAGGTATTTTTTGATAAGGTGACCCTTTTGTCAATATGAAATGGCCTTATTTGACGTCTACTTTTTCTGATGCTAATAGAGGCACTTCTGCTTCTTTATACTTAATATTTGCATAGAATAACTTTTTCCTTTTTAGATTTTTAATATCTGTGGCTTTATGTTAAAAATGTTTCATTGTATGTTTGCATATTTGTTTGTTTTTGTTATCAGCAGTTGGGAGATTTACTTCAAAAGACAAAATAATTCTACATTTTCCTACAAAGAAATCTCCCAATGCACTATTGCCAGCAAGGCAGAAATGTTTGTAGTTTTTCTCTTAAATAAATTTTTATATTATCGAGTTTTCTATTGGAACTAGACTTAGATGAACAATAATTTTGTGAGTATTTTTTCTCAGCTTCTCTGAAGCAAAGGCTGTATTTCTCTCTGTGCTGTATGATTTTCTAAGACATTCTTGGGGCATATAATTATTTTATTGCTTTATTACAAATTATACCTGATTCTATCCTTTTACATATTTAATTCAAGGTGTACTCTATTTTCTTATTAGGTTTTTAAAACTGCAATTAGTCTGGTCTCCATTACTCTCCAAATGTCTAGATTTCTTTCTCCCATTTTCTCCCTTCAAGACAAGTTTAAAATATTAGTTCAGTATCTTGGCTACTAAAAACTCATCATTAATTTTATTTTCCTCTTAATTTATAGCACGCTATTATCTTTCCTGTCTCATTCCCTTCTGCTGCATTTGTTGCCTGTAGCTTTTATTTTATGCCCTCACTTACTTCCACTTGCTATCAAGCTTCAACCAATCAATGTGTGTGAATGTGTGTGTGTATATATGGCATCTTATTACTTTTATTTTGTGCCAAGCAATTAATGTTTTTTGAGTTTTTCTGTCTTTCTGACTTCTTTGTGTTACTGATCTTAGAGACTATTGTATTTTATGGTGTGAAATACAATAAATAAAAATTCCATTATATAAAATTTTATTAATAAAAATTCCTCCTAATAAACTTATAAAAGGTACCTGCTCAGGAAAATACTTTCTCCCTTTCCCTTTTTGTTTCTCCCCAAACATTGTAACACACTTATGAAAACTTCTTTTTAAACAGGTGGAGCTTAGAAGTTAAAGTTAAATGAACAATTATGGCAGTGATAATACCGTGAGAAGAAAATTGGAAAATTATTATACCCAAAGCCAGACTCCCCTTTCTATTAATTATATGTTATTGTTGTACAAAGGGGCAAAAAATATTCTTCAAAATTTTTGCAAATCAAGAAAAATCATATTTATATTCAAGTGAGCAAAATGAGTAGATAGAGTAAGGGAAATTCCAGAAAAATAAAGATGCTGTGGAATACAGTCATGATTTAGAAGTGCCATCTTAAACATGAACATTTATAACTGAAAAATCTCCCAACTGATATCTAAGATTTTAAAAAAATATATTTTATTTTATTTGGGGAAACTAATGCTGCTGTTTAAATGAGATTTCTGCAAATTTTATCCATTTCTTTTGTTTGTGTGGTATTTTCATTTCCTTCTGTAGTAAAAAGTCTCTTCCATCAGAATTTTCCAATTGAAAACTGGAAACTGAATATTCCAAGAAAGCAGATGTAAACCCTGTGGAATCAGGTGGTGGATATTCAGAAAGAAATGTCCCTTTTAGCCAAGACCCAGTGTTGGAAACAAACTGACAACACTAACTGCGTTTTAATAAAAATCATTTCACCGCCTCAATATGCATGGCGACCGGCTGCAAGTGTCAGGTTCAGATAAGCTGAAAGCAAGATGGCTGAAAGGTACATTTTCTAATCAACTTCCTGAATTATCTTTGGCTCCTGGTATGGCCTCACATGTGACCTAATTATGAAGCATAACATGCCAATATTTTCATAACAAAAAAATGAAAATTGGTCTTTTAATTCTTTGGAAATGGTTCATGATGTTATCCTTGCCCTGTTACTTCAGTGAATTTTAGATATACTCTTCCCCTTAAACTTTGTCTTGGGACTAAAAAGTGGCAGACAACAATTTTTGGTGACATCACTTTCATTTTGTGTTCCATTATGCATATTTTGCAAGTTACCAAAATTATATATTTCAGTAGCTAATATTTTTTTTCTTGAGGCCATAGTTGGGTAAAGTCTTTTAAAAATGAATTTTGACTAGGGCATGGCCAAAGTGATTTACTTTTTTAAAAGTAGAGAGTAAAGACATGGGAATTCAAAATAGCATGCCTACATGTGTTTATTAAGAGTAGGATGGGAAAATATGGTTTAGGTTATATTTTCTTTCCTGCCCTAGACTTCAAAAATTTTGGTTGCTTCACTTTTATATTAATCTTCCTTTGCCTTTAAGTCCCCCATCCCAACCTGTTCTTCCCCTTTCAGATCTTTCTTTCTTTCTTTTTCCCAGAAAACATTTTTTGACAAAGAAAAGACATAGTATAGAATGTATATTTCCTAAGCTGTAGCTAGCATTGAAAAATTTGTGCCTGGAAAGATCACTTTAGAAAATAGGTAAAAAGTCTCTAATGTAGAAAAGTACTTGGCTAGATCAAGAAACTAAAAGAAGATTAGTAAAGAAATGAGAGTTCTAATTGATAAAACGTTATCCATGTGGATTTTGATTTATCACTGAAAATGATAAAAGTTGGAGAAGAGAAGAAAGATGAACAAGTCTTCAAATTCTTCAGTGACTGCCAGGGGAGTGACCAAGAGGTAAATAGGGGCAGATAGTTAAAAAGGGGTAAGAATAGTTGAACCTTGTGAATACACAGTAAGAAAGGAAACTTTGCTGTTATGTTTTTTGTTGGTGTTGGTACCTCTTAGGACGGTAATAGCCCAGAAGTGGCAATTGTAAGCAAAGGGGATATCAGTTTACCCTCCTCGTACTGATATATAAAACAATAAAAATGGTTTCAGGGGGTGGCCCTGTAGCACAGTAGTTAAGTTCAAGCACTCCATTTCAGCCGCCTGGGGTTCGTGGGTTTGGATCTCAGGCATGGACCTACACACCACTCATCAAGCCATGCTGAGGCGACATCCTACATACAAAATAGAGGAAGACTGGCACAGATGTTAGCTCAGAGCCAATCTTCCTCACCAAAAAAAAAAAAAAGGTTTCAGATTGGTGAGGTTGTAGGGGAAGCTATTGTTCAATTGACAGCTGGTTTTCCATAAAAGCAAAGATAGTGAGAACAGTACAAAATGGAGCAACTAGAGGAAAGTTTGTTAATTATAGAGTGGTGAAAGGTGTAGAGAGCAGGAAGAGATGGAGGATTGGCTTAGCTCAGGAAATTTTCAGAAATGATAGTTTAGGTTGAATTGGAAGAATGAGACTTCTGTAAGGACTAGGATCTGCAGAACTCGGAGGTAAGATGCATTCATTCTAACAGTCTGAGATGAGGTGAGGTAACCAGACCTATTGCTGTGTTCCCCATACATCCTCTTAGCTGTTGCAGTATACCATGTACACACTCTTGGAAGCTTCATGCTACACACGGTGCTGATGCACAGAAGAAAACTTCGTAATGTTTCCTGCTTCTGAACTCAATATTCCAGTGAGAGTGAAACACTGACAAGCGTATTTGTAACAATAAATAAATCATAGAAGCCAAAAGGCCCAAAGCAATGGATTACTCATGATGTGTATTCACGAATTAAAACAGGCAGTGTACTAGTTTGCTAGGGGGGACCATAACAAAATACCACAGACTGGGGGGATTAAACAACAGAGATTTATTTTCTCAAAGTTCTGGAGGCTGGATATCTAAGATCAAGGTGTCAGTGTGATTGGTTTCTTCTGAGGTCTCTCCCTGGCTTGTAGATGGCCACCTTCTTGCTGGGTCTTCACATGATCATCTCTCTGTGTGCACCTGTGTCTGGTATCTCTGTGTGTCCAAATTTCCTGTTTCTACAAGGAAACCAATTATAGTGGATTAGAGGCCACTCAAAGACCTCATTTTAACTTAGTCACCTTTTCAAAGACTTTATCTCCAAATATGGCCACACTCTGAGGCACTGGACTTTAGGATATATGAATGAACATATGAACAGATGGATTCTGGGGGAACACAATTGAGCCCATAACAAGCAGGTAAGGTTAATGTGCTTTTACTTACAGGTCCATCCATGTGCTTTTACAATAGGGGATTGTCTGTTCTCCCAAATACTCATAAAGTTGGTGATGTGTAGCAAGGAAAGAATGCAATATACCTTAAAGAGGGCCCCATTATTGAAGTTTATTCTTTGGCACTTCACGAAAATGCGGAACTAAGTAGAGATAATTTGATGAACAGACATAATATGTGGTGTTTCATTCAGTATAGTCTAGATAAATTGTAAGCCTCTTCCAGGTGTGTATAAGTAATATATACTAGATTATATACTTCTGTTCCAATCCACTATGGTTTTAAAGAAAAAGAGAACACTAACTATTAAATTTCAGATCTGCTACTAATTACTTATGTGACATTTGACACCCAGACACTATAAACTCCTTTTTCTCTCTTCAAAATGAGAGGTATGGACAGATGCTATCTAGGGATTCTTTCCATTCTAAAAATTTCTATCTGTATTTTTTTCAAATACTAAAGAACACTAGCATAAAAATAAAGTAAGATTTGAAGAAATGAAACGGTATGACAGATAATATTATTATTCTAACTTATAATCTTAAATACTTTTGTTTTCTCATAATTCAATGTTGTGTTTACATGTTTTGTGGGGGAGAGAGCTGATATTAAGCGTAGCTTCAACTTTGTAAAGCTTCTAATACCACTTCACATCTCATGTTAAATCCTGTTTTCATTAGCATTATTCTGATTGCTTCAGAGGATCATCACAAAGCAACTTTTTCTTGTCTACAAAGTGAAAGAAGAATTTTAAATATTCTCTTGCAACTAGGTCTACTTACCCAGAAGTTTTATTATAATGCAAATTATCCTACAGCTCCCCTGCTAAACTTCTAATGTGGTCCTTTAAAAACGATATCCACACTTTCAGGTAAGGAACAAAATAAAAGTAAAACAAAGAAAATAGAATAACTATACAAAAACCTAACTAGGTCTCATCATACCTTCATCTCATACCCTTCCATCTCAAAAGGTATTTTCTGTAAACTTAAAGAGATTTCACCACACTCTTGGTTGCCCACCTTTGTAGCTCCACGTAGGTCGTCAAGATTAAAGCCTTTCAATACTAAAACAAACAGAAGTCATATCATAAGAACCGTATTCATCCTTATTATTCACTAATCCATTTGTTCAAAGCATGCTTTCTTTTTTTTCTGGTACTCTTTAGAAGATTTCCTACTTGTATAATCTATAATATTGGACTTTTTGCATTTTGGAACTTCTTGTCTTTTTTTTTCCCCCAGGAAGTCACCATGTGAATACCTTTGAAAAAATACCATTTTACTCCTCCGTTAATATTATCTCATTTTAGGCACAAGGGACTTGTACTTGGTTGTATATAAGAAAACACAATTTATTAAAAGACTTTTTCTTTCTTTGCCATAGTCCTACCAAGGCCCTGCATTTCTCTAATACTCATCGCTCACAACCTAGGTAACAAATCAACTTTTCTTGACCCAAGATGGAGGTGTTGGCTGATATATGAACTATCTCCACTGGTTTTTCCATGGTATTTATTTCTCTCAAAGTTATCAATTGTGTATCAAATTACTCTCCTTTTGTTCTATCTTTGAAAGCTCTTAAATCAGATTATTCTATTTACCAAATAATTTTCACATATGTGCTTTTCTTTTCTTTTTAAATTTTTTCCAGTTCTTTGGATATTCTGCATATAATATTTTCCTCCTTTTCTTTTATGTAGAACTTTTCTCTATCTTTTGTTTGCACATGTTTACCTTATGCGTCAAATATACCACAATCCTAATTGCTAATTTACAAGAAGCTTAAGAAAATTATTGATGTACTGATTATGGGCTTTTAGGTCATATATATCATTATGCAATTACTGCTGGTATAAACCAATGCCATCAATTTCTAAAAACATTGATGGATTTTGGAAATCTCGTTGAGATTACCCTCAAAATAGTCTGTTTTGGGGCCGGCCCGGTGGCGCAAGTGGTTAAGTGCGTGCGCTCTTCTGCGGCGGCCCGGGGTTTGCTGGTTCAGATCCTGGGTGTGCACTGATGCACCGCTTGGCAAACCATGCAGTGGCAGCGTCCCATATAAAGTAGAGGAAGATGGGCTTGGATGTTGGCCCGGGGCCAGTCTTCCTCAGCAAAAAAAAAAAAAAAAACAAAAACCAAGAATGATTGGCAGATATTAGCTCAGGGCTGATCTTCCTCACAAAAAAATAAATAAATAAAAGTCTGTTTATCCCCCCTCAGTATTTATAATTATATTTATAATATAAATTTTCTCATATCAGCATTTAAGATTAATAAATACTTGCTTACAAGTCAGTGCAGTTTTTAATTAGCATTTTTAGGACATTATTTCCTATACTTTTCCTTATTATCATGTATATTAGCCACTAATAATTGTGGATAGCAACCTTGTTTATCCAATCAGAGTCTATTAAAACTCCAGTCCAATGTCCAAAAACTCATCTGAAGTTGAGAATAAGGATTGAATTAATTAAGATATCTACATGGGTGTTATAGATATAACTGTGTCTTTATCTACCTATGTCCTAGGTTGTATTATTGGTCAAAAATATTCGTTTCTCTTTTCTCCTGTGCCCTCTCTTGCAGCAGGATTATACTTCCTGCCCCACTGATATAGGCTTGACAATGCAACTTGTTTTGTTAATTGGAATGTGTGTACCATTGGGAGTGCATACCATTTCCAAGTACATTATGTCCTATGACCAGGGTTTGTTTTTTTTTTTTTAGTTTTGTTCTCATGCACAAGACTCTCATCCTTGATAGAGAAAGGACCTACTCCATGATACAGCCTGGTTAAATTTATGTCAATTATTCATAAATGTAAAAAGTCATAGAAAACAGAAACATTGTGGGAGGCAAATTTGATTATACAGTTTGGCTGTTCATTTTCCCCAAAATTGTTTAAAACTATTAGGTTTAGAAGTGTTGGCATTTGTATGAATTAAATGAATTATGAACTATGTAAATTAAGATAATTATATTTGAAAAAATTATAAAAATATTAAAAGTAAGTATTTTATTTAGATTAATTCAATAAACTTGGATGCCTTTTTATTGGATTTTATTTTAATATAGAGTTAAAACCTTGGTTTATTAATAATTAATTGATTTTATTTTGTTAGAAAAAAATAGTGCTTGCTGCACTATTTTATATAGTATTTATTCTTAAATTTAATGCCAGACAATCTTTTCCAGGAAAACATAGATGGATAATGTCCTTGTGCTTTACTGACTCAAGAGAATAAGCCAGGGTTACCAGTGTTGCCTCCTCGCCGTAGACATCCCACAGGACTCTGCACTGAACAAATAGCCCTTTTGTGTGGATCCAGGATGCTTTTCCCTTCCCGAACACAAATCACTCCACATCTGTTCAATCAACTCTGCTCTAGGTTAAAAAAAAAATTGCATTGATGAATTGCAAGACTTGTTTCACATTCTGTTATTCCTGGCAGCAAATTCCTTTTTTGTAGATGCAAACCCAAAAGCCATTTTTACTTCTGTCTTGTTTCTTGAAACCTTCTCTATAAACACAAGCTACAAAGCATTGTCAAGATTATTATTTTTTTAATTATAGAGTTCTTCATATTTACATAGAAATTAAGATATATTCTTTAAATGACAAATGGTATTTTTAAATTTATCTAAACACTTGGTGGAAGATGGAGATAAAAGGAAAGAAACTCTTATAAGGGAGTCACCTTCACTGATATTGGCAAATCTCAGTGTTTCCCGTCTGAAAGATGATTCATGGAATGTATTGAGGTCATTTTCCTTTAGAAGAAGACTGCATTCTTAAAGCCTAAACAATAGGTAATACAAAGCAGCTTCACTATTTTTAGTACATTTAATAAATATATATATAGTTCTAAATCTCTTGCCCATTTTAAAAAGATTTTTTTTCTGAATTGTTTACATTGACTCTTTTTCTTCTTAGTTTTTTTTTTCCCATTGAAATAGAAAGTACTATCTCTTGCTAAATAACTTAGTTTAAAAGATTTCTAGCATCTAATATTATGTAGAATTTTTAACCTAAATACGATCATGAGTTTTCTTTCCCAAAAGGTATTAATATAAAATCTGAATAAAAAACTTGATATATGCTTCAGCTTTGATGCAATAATACAGTCAGTGGGTATTAAATATAATTTGATCTAGTAATGCTCAATTACTTAAAATGTATTTCCAAGTATTGATTGTCTAATATATATTTGAGGAGCTTTAATGATACACCTCGAAAGTAGTATATTTATCCTTAGGCTACTTTGATGAATTAGAGGTTATTTCTTCCATGATTGAAAGCATATATCTTAATGATTTATTCACATTGGTTCTAATTATTTCTATTTTTCAATAACATACACAAAATGTGTAATTTTTCCATTTGAAAATCCTTTAAACTGTTTTGTACACCAAGTGTATATTCCATAGTCTTTTCTTTCTCAAAGTTAAAAATGCCTTGATTTTTCAAACAAATATATTTTGAATGCTTTTGAGTACTATTGCATTGTTATATTCTTTTGAATATTTGTCTGCTTGCTGAAGCCCTCTAAAAGATTGCCCTTCACATTTCAAACAATAATCAAATTGTAACAATAACCAAATTGTGGTACAACTAGTGTGGAATAGATTTAAAATGTAACTATTTGGTATCCTAGGGGCTCTTCTGCTACTCAAGCAGCCTAGAATTGCATAAAATTTTTGGAGCACTATATCAAATCATGACACACATTAAACTCATTTCTACCTTTATGATTATTTTCAGTGTTGTCATTTTCGGTATGGATTCTCTAATACAATACACCTGTGATAGTATTTATTTGATGAACATGCCCTCAGTATCAGCTGTTATTTTCTCAATGACTGCTCATCGCTTTCCTTTGATTCGCTCCCTTATACTACACCTTGGAGAAACTCCATCTCACAGCTCTCTCATCTCTTACACTGTCATTTTTATTGGATGCTTGCTAATGCGGTGGTGGGGGCCGAGGGGTGGGGCATTCTCTAATGTTCTGATTAAGCTTCAGTCTCAGGCAGGCACTACGTCCCCGGGTCTTGGGAGCTAGATCCTAAGCACGTTTTCTTGTCCCTTCTAAAACCATGGGTCTGGACCTAGCGTATGCTATTGTCCCGTTTTCAGAGTTAGTGTCTGTTTTTGTTTCTTTTTTCTCTGTTCCCTTTCCCCACATGCAATGCATTTGCACCAGCACCCCGTGTTGACTATTTCTGTTGTTCTTCTATCTACAGATTAAAGCTTTTCTATGGGGGATGGAGGGAAAGGATGATCTGTGCTGAATTTCAGCAATACCCGCTGTTGCCCTGCTCCAGCCAGCATCACCATTAAAATATTCTCAGGATTCTCTCCATTATTCTCTGCCAATATTTGATCGGGGTAAATGGAGGAAACACCTGCAAACCAGTATGAAGCTCCCTACGTGGGGAGCCCCCAGAGGCTTCAACTTCTCACACTAATTCACACTTGGCTTTAGCAATTCATTAAGATGTTTCAACTGTGTCTTTTAACTGGTTTATATGGCACATGGTGGTAGGTACCCCAGGTGAGCAAATACGTGTGTCGTGTCTCTCCCTGCAGATGTCTATCTCTCCCTAGGTTTTGAGTTATGTGGTTTGCCTGCAACCTCCGTTCTCTAGTAAGTTAGAAAGAAAACTCACTAATCTGCAATTTGTCTATCTTTCTCCTTATTGTAAGGATGAGAGTAACACTCTTTCCAGCTTACTATCTATATCTCTGAGATGAAATTCAGAGATGTCTTATTAGGGTGTCTCAGGATTTTTGAAAATTCTGGATCCATTTGCCCCCATTTAATTAATAACTATGCCATACACTAATCAACTTTTGATATTTCTTTTACAGTTCATGCACTGCTAGCAATTTATTATTTTTCTGTAAGCTCCTCTTCGGTTGGGCCAATTTTAAACCTGGACCCATAATGAGTGCGTAGTTGGAGGGGTGAGTGGCTAGGACCTGTCTCACTCTGCCTCCACAGATCACTTAAGTGGTTGGCGGTGTTGTTAAGTGCCTGGGGGGAGGCAGGGCTGCCTTTTTCAGACCAGTTTAACCACACAGTTTGCCACATTCCCTCCTCCCTACACACTTAGAGGAGTGACAGTGAGCCAAGCAAAACTTTCAGAAGTTATGTTCTGAGCCCTTTTTTTTTTCCCTGAAAAGATGACTTAATTGTCATTTTGTAGCCCTCGGTCTGGGGAGTATAATTAGCCTAGGGTTCAGTCAGTTAGATTTCCCGTTTCATTATCTGCTCCACACTCTTCTGGGGTTCATACTGTTTCATTATCCCTCCTGATCTGGGCGTTGATATTTTCTTACTCTGAAGTGATGTGAGGCAGGCAAAGCTGGGGATAAGAAAGGGCAGTCAGAAAACTCAGTTCACGGCGACTCGCTCATTTCTTTCTAGGTTTCTTTACATCAAACCGCACCTTTCCAACCACCCCCCCTCCCCCAATCTAATTCTCAAGTCTACTTTTTTTTCCCTGTGATAAGTCTGCTCTCTTATACTTCCTGGTTGAGTTGTGGGTGGTGAATCATCAGACCGTGCTAATACGCCATCCTGTCGAGAACAAGAATTGTTCTAGGATTATCCTTCCTTTCTAGGGGCAACCACAAGTGCACGCTTGATTTCTTTAATCAATTTGAATATCACTGGGAAAACTCTCTTTTCTTTGCTGCTAACTCTACACATGAAAACCAATAACATGGATTTTAGACAATCGACGTACATGAATTTTAAATTCCATGAAGTAGTTCGGAAGACTCTTGGATCAGAATCACTGGATGCGCGGACTCGGAGCTAACCACAGGCTTTGGCATAGCGGAGAGAAATGCCGACGGGACACGAGGGAGTTCAAAAGGCTGAAAGTAGAATACATAACAAAGTGTTGAGACCTGTGGTGCAGGCTACTCACAACGCATGTTCCTAGATACTGATTTTTTTAAGGTATTATAATTTCCTAAAACTAGGAATTAAATTTTTATTAGAGTCTTAATTTTGTATTTTTCTTTCTGGTAAAATCAAAAGTATGATTTTCCTTACTTTCTAGGGCCTATAAATATTATTTGCCATTTTAAATGATAATTGTTTTGCCACTTGTCCAAAGGAGCTATGGAAAAAATTTATGAATTTGTGTTTAAAAGACATTTTCTTATTAATTATGTGGAATGTTCCACATATGCTTCATAGTTAAAATAAAATTATGAATAATGTTAAAGTTTTACACATTTTAAAGATGCTTGAAATAGAATGATTTTTTTTTTTTTTGCTAATATAATAAGCATATGGTTTTAACAGTTTTCTCACTAGACTGTATACTCTCTACTTTGCCTGATATTGTCACTATTCTGTACCCAGTTCCTGGCATATACTAGGCATTCAGTAAATATTTCTTGAACTAATGGGATGTTGCTGACAAGTTAAGACTGCTGTCATCTACATTACTCATTTTCAAAGGTGTTTTCTCATATGAATCTATCTATTTCATTTCAGGTTATGGTGCTACTTTTTGTTACCTAGCTTGAGCATAACTATTCATAGCGATTTCATTATATTTTCTTTTTATTTGTTTAAGCACATGGCAAAATAATTAAAAAGAAATGAACTTGCTGGAATATCACACTGAGAGTAAAAACTGTGTAATATAAGAGAATTAATTTTATTTTAGCTTACTTTTATTCTAATGTAGAAAGCTCATTTAAACAAATCTCTCCAGAGTTTTTTTCCTATAAAAAATCAATTTCCATTCTCACTTGGTAGTTTATAACAACAATGTTTTGCTGATAGACCTTTTGTTAGAATAAGCAATCTAAATATTTTCAAAAGATCACCTACACATTTAAATCCTACTTAACAAAGATATTTGTTTGGTTTTATGTTAATATTATAATAATGCTTGTTATCTACACAATGATAGGTATTCAAAAAAGTTACATGTATTTCAAAATATTGTTAACTTGTATCTGGAATAAGCTATATTTTATGTGTCTGCCGACATATATGTTTTTAAAGAACTTTTGTGGGTGGATCTGAGTGGATGGAAGTCTGCTGGCCTCCATGAAGTTCCAGAGTTCAGCTTTTATTCTAGAATAATAGAAAAAAGTCAGTACAGAAACCTGTTAGTTTTAATGAAATTACAGTAGTCATTCAGATATTGAAGTATAAGATTCATTTAAGTAGAGGATTTTGATTAGAAGATCAGAGAGAAATTTTAAACTATTCTAAGCAACTAGTGGCTTGCTTAGCTTAATAAAATCTGGTTGCAGAGATTCTTCATTTAAAAGATAAGAAAAGCCAAGCAGAGAAAGAGAAAAGCTCAGTCATGTCCTGCTTTAATTTTACCCCTTCTTTCTGCTTTGCTGTAGCTCTGGCTCGGTCTGGAACACCAAACAAGTTATGATCACTGGTTGGTGATTATGATCACCACCTGAGAAGAAGAAAAAATAAACTGGAAATTGTGGGGACTGGGGCAAGCCTTTTTCTAACTACCTTATAAATTCTTGCTTTAGTTGGTTATCCAAGAACTCGTTGACAAAAATTAGTGTTTTCAAAATATCATGATTAGGATTTTTTTATTTATTTCACGAGGAAGATTGGCCCTGAGCTAACATCTTTTGCAGATCTTCCTCTTTTTGCTGAGGAAGGTTATCCCTGAGCTAACATCTGTGCCCATCCTCCTCTATTTTGTATATGGGATGCTGCCACAGCATGGCTTGATGAGCAGCATGTAGGTTTGCGCCCAGGATCCAAGCCTGCGAACCCTGGGCTACTGAAGTGGAGCACGCAAACTTAACCACTATGCCACCAGGCTGGCCCCCAGGATTTATTTTTATAAATTAAAAATATTTGTTCTTTGTCTTATTGCTATGAAAAATCTATTGTTTTTAAGAATACTAAACCAACTTTATTCTGAGACAAACTACATATTGCAATTAAGGGGCCTATAGTATCACTCCAGGAAAGAAAATTAATCACCTTTAACACTTTTTGTTAAAAAACAAACATTTTTCAAGGAATCATCATTACCTCCAAAGTAGATAACATATTACTGTTGTGCTTTCTGGAATTGTGATCCCAAAAGAAAACTCTTGGTCCTTATGAAAATAATAAACTAATATTTTAAGTACAATTGCTCATATTACATTTCACACTTTGAAATTATAATATTTAAAAATATATACGTGTATATCAAATATATTCTAATCTTCCATGAATTTTCCCTTTTTCAACAGAAGTTCTAAACTAGCTACTCTTAAGAAAGGGTAGGTCTCAGAGTAGGTCTCAGGATAACTAATGGAAATTTTTAAAAGGAAACCATGCCTGGTGCCTAAACCCACAGCTATTGATTTTGTACTTATTGGGTGGGCCTAGAACAGATATGTTTTAAAGTGATTCCATGTACAGCCAGGATTGAAAACCGCAGCTGAAGAGGAGGTGCCCTCACAAAAGAGAACATTCCTTTGCCTGTCCATTTATTTCTACCTTCTCTTTCATGAAATTTTCCTTCCACAGTCTTTCTCCATGACTCATCTTGAGAATGCAGAAGTGCCCCGGAAGTTCTCACAAACATCAAAAATGTATAATGTTTTTTTCCTGTTATAGCAGGAGAGTCCCAGAACATGTAGGTGGCTTTGAGTCTTTCCACACAAAAAACAGGTGAATGTAATTGCTACTAAAACATTCACAAAGTACCATAATTCAGGGTTCTTCCAGATAATTCATTGTCTAACTCACCTAACTATAAGTTAGCATCTCAAGGTTTTCCTTGGCTCCTCAATATTATCTCACTTTATGTTCTAAGAGAAGTTGTGAAACAATCTTTAGACGTAAGCAACCCATCCCTTTGTTTGACATGGGTCAACATTGAAGGAAAATTATTGAAGGGAGCACATTAACATTTTCAGAAGACTAAGACATTCCACATTACTCTAAAAAGTGCTGTGTAATGGTGGAACTTTGTAGCTTCTTGCTCATTGGTCGTTGCTGCTTGGCATGTTAACACATTAGTCAAAATTGAATACATTACATTTAGTTCTAAACTGAGGTTGTCTCCTCGCAATAAATGACTCCACTGTTAAACCTATTTTCAAAACTAATAACCTGTAAATAATCATTAATTCTCTTTTTACTCTTACTGACACTATTCAAACACCGAGTACTGACATTTTTATTTCCTAAGCATCTAACAAATTCCTCTGTAGTCATCTGTCTAGTAAAGACAACGATCAGATCATCTCTTGCCTAAACTAGTATAACAGACTGTTAAATGGCTTATTCAATTTGCACACTGTGGTAGGATTGTCTCTTAAATCATGTCTATTCCTTTATAATTCCTTTATTGGGTTCCCATTGCCCTAAGAGTAAAGCAACCTGCTTTATTGGGTCCTATATCATGGGGCTTCGCCTTTCTCTCCAACTTCATCTCTTGCCTTCTGTCAGTCACACCTTCAGTGCCCACAAACTGTAAATCTCAGAAATACAGAACTACTTTTGCCCACGAAAGTGACCTGCTCTCATCCTTTATAGGCTTTTGCCTATGCTGGATTCTGTCCAAAAATGAATCTCACCAATCATTCCTCCACTACCTGTTTTCCACATTTCTCACTTTCTCTGAGAAACTCTTATCTATCTTCCAAATCTCTGCTTTAAATAGTGCTTCCTCTGGAACACCTTTATGGCCCTGAGACTAAATTAGTTCTACTGTTTTTTTGCTTTTGTCTCAGCCGATAGTGCCCCATCACTATACTTATCACACCTTAGTATGATTACTTATTTTAATTGTTCTTCTGTCCTCCTAAGTTCTATGAGAGTAGAGTTGTATCTGTCTTGTGTGTGTGTGTGTGTGTGTGTGTGTGTGTGTGTGAGGAAGATCAGCCTTAAGCTAATATCTATTGCCAATCCTCCTCTTTCTTGTTGAGTAAGATTGGCCCTGGGCCAACATCTTCCTCTGCTTTATGTGGGATGTCTGCCACAGCGTGGCTTGATGAGTGGTGCGTAGGTCCACACCTGGGATCCGAACCTGCAAACCCCAGGCTGCCAGAAGCAGAGCACGGCGGGAACCCAACCACTATGCCACCAGGCCAGCCCCCGAGTATCCATCTTTTGTTATGGCTGAATTCCAAAGATTTAAAAAAATTAGGTACCAAATAAATATATATTAAAAAGTGAAGTAAAATCCAATAGTTACCAAAATGTATTAACAGATGTGCCATTTTAAGGATTCAAGTAAAGATAGAGAAATTTTGTAAATTGGAAAAAAATAATATCATATTGGAACTGGGAAGTCTACGGGGAGTATTTGTAAGCATATCAGAGTTTTATCGTACTTGCTGGCTCCAGGGATCATGCTAAAACAATATTTTTTTTTCAAAATGAGATATATTGAAGGCCTTTGGGTGACACTATCTAGGTGATTCCTGTGCCTAGCAGCTTTTTCATTAAGATCATCACATTGCTTTGAGATAAGTGGTTGTGGAACACTAAGGCACATAGAGTTCAAGGGGCAGTCTCAGAGCATGTAAATTGGCAGAACTTTAGGAGATTGTAAAGAATGTACTTTCGTAATTAACAAAAAAAAATGAAAGAGTACAATAATGCAACATATTACTTCTATTAGGGTTCGAATCCAAGCTTGGGAGCATAAAATGGTGCTAGCACAAGTTGTCCTTACCTTCTTTCAACTTTGTGGGTTAACTGCTCAAATGTTCTTGGAGATCATTTTTCTTAATACAGTTCCATCAGCCCTATAATAGCTGGTAGATATTGGTCCAAGATTCTAGCAAAATTATGGCTTTCTTCTTATACGTTGGGGCCTGTGCTTTTTGCATTTGCATACTTGGAACATTTCTCTTCCTGCCTTTTTGGTATCAGCTATTCACCATTCAGTAATCAATTGAAAAGTTTTTTCCTCTACAAAGTTTTCCTTGATAGCCTCCTCCCTAACATAAAATGGTCTTTCTATCTCATAGAACCTTGCTTTCTATATTTAAAACACTCATTTCAGTATGTAACTATACATTTATTGGTTTACTTTCTGTCTTCCCAACTCTTCTAGATGGGTCCATTAACATAGGAATATGTTTAATTTTTTTCTTTCTTATTCAGTAGTATGTCCTCAGACTCTAATCCTGTGCTTGAAACACGGTAGGCATTTAATACATATTTGCTGGATGAATTCACAAGTGAATGAATACACAGAGAAACATAACTGGAAGAAATCACATTATTGCTGTACTAGTGAATCATACTTTTTTCTTTTTTTACATATTTTTGATTGTTGGTATTTTAAAAATCATTGTGTATTTTTATTGTGATTAAAGAGTTTTAATACAGTTTAATGCAGTTTATAGTTATATTATGACAACAAATATAGACTGCACCTTACTACGTGCCAGGCACTGTGCAGAGAGCTCAAGACATGGCAGTGTTCCTGCTCTTGTTTTACTGATTTATAATTGAGAAATATTTAAGAATGGTCATTGTCATAATAAATCCTGTATTGCATCTGTGAGTTATGTGAAAACAACTTGTCTTTATAGTTTGATTTCTGCAGAATATAGATAGATCAGGAACCTAAAGTTTCAAATGATGACAGAAGCTGTTGGGTTATGTATAATTACCATCTTGATCAAAAATATTTGGTTATAAGATGTGTAATTTTACAAAAAGTGTGGTTAAGTTACTCACCATCTTCTGCCAATTTTGTTAACTAGTGTTTTTTTCTTTAGGCTTTAAAATAAACTCCAAATTATATATGTTTTAATTATCTATTACTGCATAATAAATTACCCCAAAATTTAGTATCTGAATTAGCACCATTTATCTCACAGTTCTGTGGGGAAAGAATTAGAGTACGGCTTAGCTAGGTCTTCTGACTTTGGATCTTTCACAAGATGCAATCAAGGTATCAGCTAGGGTTGCAGTTGTATTTGAAGGCAGGAAAAGGGTCAGCTTCCACTCTCTCTCACATGGCCAATGGCAAGATTCACTTCTTCCAAGGGCTATTGGCCAGAGGGCACTCTCAGATCCTTGCCACATGGGCCATTCTGTATGGCAGTTCACAACACGGCAACTTGCTTCATCAAAAGAAGCAAATAAGGAAAGCCAGAGAGAGTGTGTATCAGCCAAAGATATGCCACAGTCTTTTTTTAAATAAGAACAAAATATTTTATTTTAACAATTTACTTTATTTTACTATGGCAAGAACGCAACATGAGATCTACCCTCTTGACAAATGTTTAAGTATACAATACATTAAGGTTGACTATAGATAAAATGTTGTACAGCAGATCTCTAAAGTTTATTTTTCTTGCGTAACTGAAACTTTATGCCAGTTTATTAGTAACTCTCCATTTCCCACTCCCTCCAGTCCCTGGTTACCATCATTCCATTCTTTGAATCTATGAGTTTGTCTATTTTAGATACCTCATATACAGTGTTTGTCTTTCTGTGATTGCTTATTTCACTTAGCTTAATGTCTTCAAGGTTCATCCATGTTGTTGCATACTGCAGAATTTCCTTCTTTTTTAAGGCTGAATAATATTCCATTGTATGTGCATACCACATTTTCTTTATCCATTCGTCTGTTGATGGACACTTAAGTTGTTTTCATAAATTGGCTATCATGACTAGTGCTGCAATGAACATAGGAGTGCTGATATCTCTTCAAAATTCTAATTTCAATTCTTTTGGGTAAATACTCAGAAGTGAGTTTGCTGGTTTATATGGTAATTCTGTTTTTAATTTTTTGAAGAACGTCCATACTGTGTTTCGTGGTAGGTGCACAATTTTGCATTCTCACCAACGGTGTGCCAGGGTTCCAATTTCTCCACATACTTGCCAACACTTGTCTTTTTTTTTATATAATAATCATCCTGACAAGTGTTAGTAAACTTAACTAAGGACATGAAAGACTTGTGTACTGAAAACTATGAAACAATGATGAAAGAAATTAAAGAAGATGCAAACAAGTGGAAACACATCCTATGTTCATGGATTGAAGACTTAATATTGTTACAATGTCCATACTACCCAAAGTGATTTACAGATTAGTACAATCTGTGTCAAAATCCCAACAGCATTTTGTACAGAAATAGAAAAAACAATTCTATGACTCATATGGAAACACATAGGACCATGAATAGTCAAATCAATACTGAGAGACAAAGCTGGAGGCACCACATTTCCTGATTTGCAAATATGTTACAAATCTTCAGTAGTTAAAACAAAACAGCATGGTATTGGTGAAAAACAGACATAGATCAATGGAACAGAATAAAGAGCCCAGAATTAAATCCCTGCATATACAGTCAACTGATCTTTGACAAGGGGGCCAAAAATACACAATGGTAAAAGGATAGCCTCTTCAACAAATGGTTCTGGCAAAACTGGAAATCCACAATCAAAAGAAGGAACTTGGACTCTTGTCTTATAGCATATATAAAAATTAACTCAACAAGGAATAAAGACTAAAATGTAAGACCTGAAACTATAAAACTACTAGAGGAAAACGTAGAGGAAAAGCTTCATGACATTGATCTCAGCGATGACTTTGTGCTATGACATCAAAGCACAGGCAATAGAAACAAAAATATACAAGTGGGACTACATAAAACTAAAAAGCTTTGCACACCAAAGGAAACAATCAATACAGTGAAAAAGGAATCTACAGAATGAGCCACAATATTTGCAAACCATATATAAAATAAGGAATTAGTCTCTAAAATATATAAGGAGCTCCTACAAGTCAATAGCAAGAAAACTAAAAATCTGATTAAAAAATGGGCTAAGGACTTGAGTAGATGTTTCTCCAAAGAAGACATACAAATGGCCAACCAGTATCTGAAAAAGGTACTCAACATCACCAATCATCAGGGAAATGCAAATCAAAACTGCAATGAATTTTATAACCTAATACTGGAAGTAATCTCCCAACATTTTTATAACCTAATACTGGAAGTGATCTGCCAACATTTTTGCTGCTTTCTATTCTTAAAAAACAAGTCACGAGGTCCATTCCCCTCATAAATGGACAGTATTAAACGATGGTGTGAATACCGGGAAGTAAGTGTCATTGGGAGCCGTTTCTTAGGCTGTCTATCATAACATCAGTGAGACCACATAGCAGTTGTTTCAGTCGTATACTCTGTGCCAAACTGCTCGAGTTTGCCTAGGTTTAAGTTCCAGCCCAACTATTTATTTTCTGTGTGACCTTGGCAAGTTGTTAACGTTATAGTCACCTCATGTTTTTTTTAAGTCACTAAACTATCAGCAATAGCTACCTATCACATAGGTACTGTGAAACTAATAAATAATAGTTTCTCAATATTGGCACTATTGACATTTTGGACCAGATAATTCTTTCTTGCAAGTGTCTGTTCTGTGCATTGTACAAAACGTTGTAGCATCCCTGGCTTCTACCCAGTAGATACCAAGAGCACAGCCCCTATAGTGACAAACAGAAATGTCTCCAGACACTATCAACTGTCTCATGGGAGGCAAAATCACCTCCAGTTGACAACCACTGCTTTAAATGACATAGCACATGAAGTTTATTAAAAGTTTCTGTAAACTCTATATAATCTTAGCTATTTTTATAATAGTTATGGTTTCCAACTGTTTTTCTTCTCACTTAAGCACTAAAAGAAGGGATATGAGCTCCAACAAAATGATAAAAAAAACACCTGAGATAGAGGCCAGATCATATAGGTAAGTGGAGTGGAGTATGACGTGCCCCAGGCAGTGTGGGCTATTGAGAAGCTATCATGGGGGTGTCTACCCACTTAGTTTCTATGCTGCTTGACATTCCAGCTATATTCCAGTTATTTACTTTATTTATATCTTTGGTTCACAGGTACCCAGGGAATCTTTTCCAAAATACAAATAACTTGGTGACTAAGAATACATGAGTGATTTCTAAATATTATTTTCTAACAATCTATTAAAGTTTGACTATCAAATGCCATGTTCTTCTGTTTATAGGCTGTGAATATGGCACCAAGGAACCCTAAGCGTGAAGGAATTAAGGTCTTAGTTGAAATTTTAAGTCACTCATTGTGGAAGACAGACAGAGAGAGAAAGAAATAACAAGTTATGGAAAATCAGTGTACGGAAATAGCATACTAGCTATCTTGAGAGAAGTGTGCTAGTTACAATTATAGATCTGCTTAATACTGCTTTTTGAAGAGAAATCTGACTTTAGAAAATATTTTAATATGGCATGGATTTTAAGTTACTCAATTTAATCAAATGTCACAATGTTTGTGAAAGCTTTTCTTTTCAAAATTGGGGTATATGCCTATGTAAGAGTTGATGATAATGCAAATAGTGAAAATGTCACAGCTAAAGCAGTTTTTACTAGTAATTTATTGTGTAGGTGTAAGAGGATGTTATTAAGATTTACCAAATATGTGTTGCAGCTGATATCTATGATAAAATTGCCTTGCTTATTGAAATAGCCTAATTCTGAAGCAGTGACACTCCTCTTCATATCCTAAGGGAATAAAAGAGGAAACGAGATAAATAAATGCTTTTTTAGGGGGGTGGGTTATATAACTTGTTAAAAATACGAAGCCTCCCAGATCCGTCATCTAACGACATCATAAAGGTCACTCTCAGGCCTTGGCCATCTACATAGACGTGATAGGCACTCATACTAAATGTAAATTTTACTTTCTGCCTTGCATACCTCAGACAAAAGATACTTTTGCTCTAGCTATATGCATCTTTTTTTCACTGTTTCTCATATTTTTTTAAGCAAATTGTTTATTTGCCTTATTCTTTAATGGTCATCCTCAATTTCTTTTATTTTTTCAATTATTATGATTCCATTTTTTGATACTTTCTGAGAAAAGCAGTTAATTTCCCAGAGCTATTCTTTTAAAAATACTTTCTCTGTATCACAAAATGTTACTTATCGATTTATTTACTTAATTGATTTTAAATTGTATTCAAAGCACTGTGGTCAGTACAGTTGAGAATACATAGATCAATAAGACATAGGTTCTGTTCTCAATACATTATGGAAGAACATATTTGCATACTGGCAACCATAATATAAGTCAGGATATACTTGTTTACTTGTTATAAAAAAGGAAAAACAAAGTGGCACATTAACAACACATCTGGTTGGTGGGCTTCGGGGGGGAGGAGTGGGAGAGTTTGCCTTTGAGATGAGCTGTGTATAATAGTTATTATTTAATCAGGAAGAGATAAGGGAATTATCATTTCCATCAGAACTATGAGCAAATAAAGGTGTATGTGTTCAGATAATGGTAAATTGTAGAAAGGGTAGTTGCGAAAAGATCGGGAATATGCTGAAGGACCGCAAACGTCAAGAGAACACTCTATAAAAATCTATTAGTATTTCAGTGGTTTTAATTGATGTGAATCCAATATTCACCCTTTTCCTTTTGAATGCACTTTGTAACACCCCTATACTCTGTATTAGTTTCCTAGAACTACCAAAACAAAGTACCATATACTGGATGGTTTAAAAGAAGAGAAATTTAATATCTTACAGTTTTGGAGACTAGAAGTCTAAAATCAAGGTGTCAGCATGGCCATGTTCCCTCTGAAGGGTCTAGGGAACGATTATTTCTTGGCTTTTCCTGTCTTCTGGAGGTTGCTGGCAATCCTTGGTGTTCTTTGGTTTGTGAAAGCATAATTCCAGTTTCTACCTCTGTCTTCTGATATGGCCTTCTTCCCTATATCTCTGTGTATCTCTCTGTCTCTGTATGTGAGTTTCTTTCTTCTTTCTCTTATTTAAGATATCAGTCATGGGATTTAGGGCCCAACTGAATCTAGTATGACCTATTCTTAACTTGATTACACGTGTAAGGCCCTATTTCCAGGTAAAGATTCACAGGTACTTGGGATTAGAACTTCAACATATCTTTTTGGGGGACATAATTCAACCCACAACACTCTTCTGAAGTGAATTGAAAGATAATATAACCTATTTATACATATAATTTTCCAAATAAATATAATACCCTAACAATAAAAAGGACTAAATATAAATACTTCAAAATAAATATTTATTTTAATATGTTAGGTACTACTAAACTAAAAGTTGTAATGAACTAGTCAAATGCTTACACTTGCAGATGGAATCACCATGTGAGAACAAAACATATTTTAATATTGGTGATCCAGTACCATAGCAACATTACCATCAGAGAATTGATTTTCATAAATAGTGAATCACTGTGATAAAGTTCTAAACAAAATAAAAAAAATGAATTCCCCCCAATTGAAAAGATAGTTGGATTTTGGGATTAAGTTTGTAATAAAATGTGCAAAAGCATTTTGTGTTTGCATATAAAACAAAGTTGATTTCTATGCTCAGATACTAGCAAACAAGGTTTTCAATTATACGAATAGACATTGGGACAGATGAGAGTCATAGAAAATGCAAAATAATTATCTGATACACACGGCAGTGTCATGCCTAACAGGATACCAAGCACCTCTGGTGCCATCCACTAGAAGCCTAGAAGGCCTCTACTTCCCCATTTTGTGAAAATAGAAATAGCTTCCCTCTTCTTATTTATAAAACCATAGTTTAGGGGGGCAGTGCAGTTCCTGTAGAGACTTACAGTCATAATTTAAAGCTATCTCTAACCAATGGATAAGACCATAGAATTTGAATATTTAAAGCAAATAATTCATCAACTATATACTATATATGCAAATAAATTTTATAATTTATTCAATAGACATTTACCGCATTGTGCTAGGCACTAAATTTTGCCTTAGGGACAAAATGATAACTAAGAACAGTAAAAACTACATTTTAAGGAAAATAATAAATCTATCATTGAATTATATATGTCTTTATTTAATGTATGTTATAACAAAATCAAAAAATAAGTTTCCAATCACATATAGGACATACATGTATATGTATATATGTTTATATATATGTGTACATATATATTCATTGCAAACGTATGCACACACAAAGGTAAGGCTAGAATCAAGAATACCAAAAGCTTAATTGTAGTCATTTATTGGTTTTTCTGTTATGAATGTTATTGCTTCTTATTTATCATTTTCTGGAATTCTTGTACAATTATAATCAAAATCACAATAAATCCATTTATTTTATATCCACTATGATAGTTGACATATATTACTCTTTCTACCATCTGAGTTACATAATTTTTGTCCTCAATTTACTGTTTGGGAAACTGAAGTGTAGAGAAATAAGAAGTGGATTTCTGCTATACTGGCACATTTCCAGCATCATTTGGGATTGATTGGAGCATATTTCAGGATATG
The DNA here is from genome assembly GCF_057802395.1 of Ceratotherium simum simum. Classification (NCBI taxonomy): domain Eukaryota; kingdom Metazoa; phylum Chordata; class Mammalia; order Perissodactyla; family Rhinocerotidae; genus Ceratotherium; species Ceratotherium simum. The sequence continues at coordinate 48,984,591 of NC_141909.1, forward strand.
CTAGCCTGCAAGCACATTTCAGACCACTCCATATAGGCAGACACCTAGATAGACTATAGGTAAAGCTGACATCTCTGGTTCAATTCTCAATCCTTTATTTATCCTAACTTCACAAAGAATTGAGGATTCACATGAATATGGAGCAGACTGCACACGTAAAACCTCTATGCACGTGCGTGATGAATAATACAAGATGGAGGAAGGCCAGGTGTGGGAGCTGTGCTGTTACAGAACAGGTGGCACCATGCACGTGGCAGATGCATGAGAATAGAATCAATAATGCTTTTAATGTTAAGGATGGAGTTTTAGTGTGTTTAAGAAGAAGAATAATGGGCATTTATTACTGAACAAGATGCCTCTAAAAGTAAAATGAAGGGACCAGTCTTCACTTATTACAGTCTCTTCTTCTTCTTCATTTTATTATGAAGTTATTCCAAGTTCTATATTGCCATGTAATGAGTCAGGATATTTGTGACCTAGGATTCAATGGAGACATTTCTTATAGTGCTTCAAAAACTTATTGCCATATAGCCTGGAAATGTAGTAGTAGAATTTATTTTTGAGATAATTAAATATTAATTCTTTCACATGAAAAAGAACGACTTAGTGAAGGGATATACATGGTTTCTGCTACAAATATTGAGATAATGCAATAAGAAGAAGGACAAATACAAATAATTTTACATTATTTTTTCATTTGTAAATTCAATAGATTTTTTTTTTCTGGGTACTATCAGGTAAATTTTACCTTTGAGAAAAAGTAGAAGTTGGGAAGAAGAAAAATATCCAGACGTGCACTTTGGATGTCTTTCGGTGTTGACAAGGAATTTTTCTTCCGGACTTTCAATCCTCAATTACTAGCAACAATTCCAATAGTAACAATTTGCCATAAACTCTCTTATTTAAGGGAAATCATACTTCATTTAAAAATGGTTTTGGGGGCCGGCCCCATGGCATAGCAGTTAACTGAGTGTGCTCTGCTGCTGGCGGCTCGGGTTCAGATCCTGGGCATGCACCGAAGCACCACTTGTCAGGCCATGCTGTGGCAGCGTCCCACATAAAGTGGGGGAAGATCGGCATGGATATTAGCTCAGGGCCAGTCTTCCTCAGCAAAAAGAGGAGGATTGGCATGGATGTTAGCTCAGGGCTGATCTTCCTCACCAAAAAAAAAGAAGAAAGTTTTTGAATTTATAGCCTAAAGTAATTTGCTTGCAAAGTAAATGCAGGTAAATTCATTACATGTAATGCTATTAATATTTTTTAAATTAAAACAAAAATTCAGCAAATTTTCAACTTATTCCATACTGCCATCAAATATTTAAATAGACCTTTAAATACCTTTAAATATGGTATTCAATAGCTCAGGGATCTAATTAAACAAAATCTTTTTATATTGGACATAAGAATGTTTTATCAGATAAAGAAAGAACCTGTAAAGCAAATCACCCTTGCTAACAAAGAAGTAATTAGAACTAGACTTGTGTTAATGGAGTTCCCTGACTGACATGTGTAGAACAGGAAGAGATAGGAGACCATAAGCTAGTGAGTGTATGGGACAGGCAGGCAGAAACCAAGTAGGCTGCATAGAACTTGCAAGGCAACATAAATCAGAAACCCTACACCTGTTACCCTCACTCAATAAAGTTGTGACCTAGGATTGATTGAGAACTAATGAGCCTTTTTTCTGTCATCTAGAAAAAGAAAAAATTAGATAAAAGTTAATACAGGTGAAAATGTCTAAGGATTGAAGAAAAAATGATGCAAGTAGATATTTTAAAACATTAACATTACAATAATTTATTTTAGGCAATCCAGAAACAGAAGAGTAAAATTATTGACAACAAACATTCTTATCTTTCTTTTTCCTTTTAGGTAGATGTTTTGTAGGGAATATATCAAATTGTAGGAGAATTGCCCCTTCCCAACTCCCTGCCAAATGAGAAAATGTGTCTTTAAGAAAATGTTGAGACAATTTTGGAATTCTTGTATGTATGTTATTTATCAACCAAGAAAAAAATTCTCTGCCTTATTCTGTTTAAGATATAGTTATATGCACTCTGATTTTCAGATGCATGCAATCTAAAAATTAGGTATAAAATGCTACTCATTCAGAAACTGAATGAAATCTATAATGCATGAATTTGAATAAATGCTCTTAAATCTAGAATTAGACATGTATTATATCTTACCTAGATCAAACTTCAATTCTTTCATGAAAAAGCTCTCACAAAGAACAAAGCACATGGGGAATGTAAGCTTAATCATGGATATCATCAATATTCAAGGGATCTAACTTCAAAATTGAGAAGAAGATGGTACAGACAAGGAGTCCTGTAAAAGCATACTTTTCTGTGTATGATAAATGACAATTTCCAACTCTGCATGTAAGGATCTTGGAAGTTGCCACCCCATCCTAACAAGGAAAATGTTGTACAGACTGAAAAATCAACAACTCTTCTCGGATCCAAAAGAAAGGGGAGGATAGACAGCAAATCACTGTCACTGGATAGACAGACAGGCAAATACAGGAAGTTATGACTTACCAGAGCATACTCATGAGTGGAGGCCACCTTGGGAACCAGTGCCAGGGGAGGAAAACCTGAACTATAGTTGACAAATTGGTGGGGGCTCATTGTGGACAAGTCTGAGAGTTTAAAACTCCAGGGGGATCCAGTCCTAGGGAAGCCCCCACAATATTATGAGATTTATTTCCAGGAGCTCGATCACATTCCCATAGTAAAAATCAGAGATAAATCCCCTTAGGCTTCCAGCAAGGGAAAGGAAAAAAGAACCATTTTGAATTACACCAAAGCACTTTGTTCTTCTTAATAAGATCTGCTCTCAGGGGAAACTAGTTAACCAAAGACTAACCTGTTGGGGTATTATCAGAACCTAACTGACCTAGGGAATGGAAATATCCAACTCCAGCCTGCTCTAGCCATCCAGTCTCACATAAAGGGGAAGAAAAAAGCTAAGAAGCACTTGTGAAGTTCACAGTCCAGAGATATAGGCTCAAGGACTGAGACCTAATCACAAGACTATAGAACGTTGCCTCTGTTCCCAAACCTCACCACACATTACTAAGACCTAGTTACAGAAATTCCTTTTACCTAGTACTTCATATCTGGCTATTAATAAGAGATTACAAGGCATACCGAAAAGGCAAAAAACACAATTTGAAGAGACAGAGCAAGCATCAGAATCAGACATGGCAGGGATATTGGAATTATCAGACAAAGAATTTAAAACAACCACTATTAATACACTAAGGTGTCTAACGGATAACATAGACAGCCTGCAAGAATAGATGGGCATACATGCAGAGAGATGGAAATCCTAAGAAAGAACCAAAGGAAATGCTGAAGATAAAAAACATTGTAACAGAAATGAGGAATGCTTTTGATAGGCTAATTAGTAGACTTTATACAGCTGAGGAAGAATCTCTGCGCTAGAGGATATTTCAATAGAATTATCAAAAACCAAAAAGTAAAGAGAGCAAAGACTGAAAAAAAAAAAAAAACAAACCAGAAAGGAAGATTCAAAGATGGTGAGACAACTACAAAGGATAACATACCTGTAGTGGGAATACCAGATGGAAAAGAGAGAAAGGAACAGAAGAAATATTTGAAACAATAATGACTGAAAATTTCCTTAAATTAATGTCAGACACCAAACCACAGACCTAGGAAGCTCAGAGATCTCCAAGTAGGATAAATGCCAAGAAAACTGCACCTCAGCATATCATTTTCAAAATACAGAAAATCAAAGATTAGGAAAAAATCCTGATAGAAGCAAGAGGAAAAAAACACCTTACTTATAGGGGAACAAAGATGAGAATTACATCTGACTTTTCAGAAACTAAGCAAGCAAGAAGACAGTGGAGTGAAACTTAAAGTTTTGAGAGAAAAAAATCACCAACCTAATTTTATACCCTGTGAAATTACCCTTTAAAAGCAAAGAAAAAATAAAGATTTCTCAGACAAACAAAAATTGAGTAAATTGTTGCCAGTAGAACTGCCTTTGAAAAAAATGTTAAAAACAGTTCTTTAGAGAGAAGGAAAATAATATAGGTCAGAAACTCTGATCTACATAAAGAAAGGAAGAACATCAAAGAAGGAATAAGTGAAGGTAAAATAAAAGCTTTTATATTTTTCTTATTCTTCATTGAACTAACAGATAATCATTTGTTCAAATTAATAATAACACTAATGTATTATATTATGTATTCTTATGTATATATTTTATGTACATATGTACATACTTCTTATATATGTATCATACATATATATATGCTTATATATAAGTGAAATGAATGATAGCAATGATATAAGTGACAAGAGGGAGGAATTAGGATTATTTTGTTATTATAAGGAACAAGAACTACCTGTGAAGTGATATAGTACTATTTGAATGTGTATGGTAGATACCAGAATCCTAGTTCCAGAGAGATTTCTCTGGAATGGGGACATGAATAACACCAACTGAGGCATAATGCAAGCAGAGATCAACTCCGGGAATCAACATCCACTCTACTGCCCTAGAGTTCAGATCTGAAGAATAACCCAGTGTGGGAAATGGAGAGAAAAACCAAGACTCAGACAGAAGTCCAGTGAGAAAGACACTTGTACTCTGTGTGAATTAGAGACTACACCTACATTCACAGTTATATATCCTTAGATGCATTCAGGGGCTCAGTTCATTTCTGAGAACCAGGGCAGCACAGATGAGGCCAGCTGACTAGATCTTATTCTTAACTAAAATCTGGACATCAGGGATCCACAGAATCAGTGTTCTTCCCTTGACATTAACTTTTTAATATGTATTGTGCTACTAACTACAAGGTTAATAATTAGTCACATGGATACCCCAGGTAGATTGTATATACTATGGGAAAAAAATGCAAGATGAAAAGTTAAAAACAATATAATTTATGTTATCATTAATTTTTCTGACAGGCGCTTTGGCACAAATGGAGAGTTAATAAATTAATAAAATTGGAATTTTATATAATTTTGCTCTTGAAGAATAATAAAGGATATCTTATCTATAGTTATTACCAAAAAAGTTCTGCAAATTGCTATTTTGGGTTATTCAGTGGGAAAATGTAACGAATTGAATAGCTGACGTTTTCAACACGTGTTCCTAGATTATATAATAGTTCACGTTTTCTTTTCCTCATCATGGACATTAATTCATACTCATCATAAATAAATTTAAAAATATAGAAACAAAAAATTAAAAAAGAATTTTCAGAATTCATAGATACACACTATTGTTATTTTGTTATAAATACACTTTTTATATATTACATAGAAAATATTTAAATGGAATATTGACAATTTAATTTAACCTTACTTCTACTGAATAAATCACTAATTTTTGTCAATGCTCTCTCTTAAACTTCCTTTGAATCTTTTGATTTCTTTCAATTTTCACTGTCATCCTTTATCACAGACAACTATTGTTGAATATCTAGAAAACTAATATAGTATTTAACTGCTTTACCTATATTTAAATGTTTTTTTTTCCTTTTCAAGGTATTCAGTATCCACATGCAGTCAGAGTCTTTGTGTAAAGCAAATTTTATTTATGTAAAAACATAAATCAATTCATGTCACTCTGCTGATGAGGCCCTACAGAGTTAAATCACAAACTTATTTAAAAAGACCCTTGAGGAGGTAAAGCAGTATTTATTTCTTCAGTCTCATCACAAGTACTTCTTATGCATCTCCCTGTTTCTTTTGACTAATTCAATCGGTAATTTGTTTGGGTGTATCAGTTCCTCTGAGGATTCTTCCATGTTGCAGCCTATAGATTAGATTGGGTTTAGCACCTCATACATTCACTATCATTGATCCATCTCTTCAACAGTGTTTTTAATTGTTTGTCCCTTACTAGATTACAAGTTTCATAACAGCAGAGACTATGCTGTGTGTGCTTTTGAGCCTCAAAGTTGAGTGTAAAGTTTTTGAATAATAGAATGAAATTTTTAAAATAGTAAATTTTTAATAACATCAATCTTTTATCTATGCACGTATTATTCCCTCTTCTTGGAATATTCTTTGCCTCTAATATACTTGACTAATTCTTTCTTATCCTTAAGGCTTCAACTTAAGGATTTCTTCTGAGATCTTCTCTGGAACTTCAACCTAAAATACATCCTTCTGTAATACTCTCTCAAAATACTATGCAATTTTCCAACATACTGCATATAATGTTTTGTCATATATATTTCTTTCTTCGAATATTTGGCTATGCCTCTTTCTCTCACTATAAGGTCCATAAGGGCAGGGAAGGTGACGATTTAGTTCATTTTCTCCCTGTTCTAGCAGAGGGCATGAAATGGGTGCTCAATAGGCATTTGTTTAGTGAATGGCGGATAGTGAGGTATCGTTTGATTTTACTGGTTTTGTTTTGTTTGGGATTTTTGTTTATGTCTTGTCTTAGCAAAAACAAATTTTACCCACATTACAACAACCCCCAGTTGTTTCCATTGTTTCTGGTTCATAAAGCCAAAAATCTGGGAAACATTGCTGCAGAAAATGCATTTTGATATTGACAGGATAAATGCAAAGAATTTGGGATGTATTTAATTGGACATTTAAATCAGACAAGTAACTTATTCTATATGCATTTTGTTTCACTAGCAGAATACTGTTTGAGAAGAAGATGTATTTCTTATTTTCAAATTGTGATATGACAGACACATGTACCACTCAACAATTTATAGTATTTTTGCCCTAACTTTATGGACAAACTGATTCAGGGTTACTCCTTTGTTGTTTCTGTGTCTGAGAATCAAAACGCACAAGTGGACATTGAAGCTTTAAATTGCTTGAATTCTATTGGCAAACTGTAAATTATCCAGCTCATTTATGCAAAATAAAGATTACCTCAGACTTGGAATTTAAATTTGATTAGCATTTAACCAAAGATCAGCATGCAAGGTGAGTAATTTCTCCTTCCCACAGATTAGTAAACAATATGTATTCCTTGGATAATGATAAGTATATCATTTCTGAGGCCACCTTCAAGAAGAACAGTGCAAGAATAACAGTTATTTCTAGCAGTTAACAAGTGAATAATTTATTTAAAATAATTTGGAAATTTTAGTCACATAGAATTTTTTTTTGAAGAACAGTAACTCTTATACATATGCATCTTAAGAAATAAGTTTTATAAAACCAGTTTTAATAATGTCCCTGCAGGAGTACAAATAGGATTTAACAATAGAAATGAATTTAAAATATTCATCTATTATTAATACTGAATGTATAAACCCTATTAAGAAAAGAACAGGGATAGTTTAATAAGATGCTATCCTATAGATATGGGTATGTCAATAACTCTCAAGTGATTGGTATTTTCATCCATTCTTCATTACAAATGCATAGCTATTTAATTCCTGACAAACTCAAATACGAACACTATGTTCTAGAAAAAGAGACAAGCCTTTTAATAAGTTTGTTTATTTATTTTTAATATAATTTATCAGTGATACTTTTGTAGCAAAACATTTGTCACTGCATCTGGAAATTTGGCTAGGAATTTATTAAAGATTTATTGCCATTTCCCCTTAGAGAAATGTTTACATGAGATGCATTTTAAAATACTAAAGGGTAACAGAGAAGTTAAGGTAGAGATTTGTCCCTTAAAGTGCTACTGTGTTAATAGATTCCGTCTTTACCTTTGCCCCACAGCAGCTTTCACTTGGAAAGGAACACTTTCATCATCCAATTTTAAGTTATTTAACCCTTAAAATTTTGAATTAACATGTTACGATCACTGAAGCATAAATGAATTTACTTATTGACTATTTAGTCTGTCAAGACAGGCTGGAAACTAATGGATGTGTTACTAGTGATCCAACTTAACATAACATAAAATTTGATATATAGGAACAGCAATAGCAACAAAATAAGGGTAGAATATTAAGTAAAATAACAAACAAACACTGGGAAGGAGACAAGACAATAGGGGAGATTTACAATGATATGCTTTTTTTCTGTTGTGAAACCACACTATGTATTTATCAAGTTTTCTTTCAGCTAAAATATAATTTGGGCAGATTGTTGTTCCTTATTATATGGAAGATTGTGCTAATAATAAAGAGTTATTGGATGGAATATTTTGTCAAATATATAATGTTTATTTTTATATCACTGGTTTTTAAATACTTATATAAGAATAAAGGTATTTAATCCTTTAAAGTCATATAATGTATCGTAAATTACTAAGCTGTTCCCCTATTTGAGACCATTGTATAAAATACCAAATTTTTAAAGGAGAAAATTTAATGCTTTTAAATTTGTTAATTTAAGCTAAAGCATAATACTACATCTTTAAAAATTCATTCACTCACTCAGTCAAAAAATATGTATTAAAAATAGATTGCATTCCATGCCTGTTGTAAGTACAGAGAATACAACGGAGATGAAATAGATATGAGTCTTGATCTGCTAAAGCTTACAGCACAGTCATGAGTCTCCTAATGATGGGGATACATTCTGAGAAACGCATTGTTAGACAATATCATCATTGTGTGAACATCATAGAGTGAACTTACACAAACCTAGGTGGTATAGCCTGCTATACACCTAGGCTATGTAGAATAACCTATTGCTCTATATAGGATACAAACCTGTACACTATGTTACTGTACTGAATACTGTAGGCAATTGTAACACAATGGTAAGTATTTGTGTATCAAAACATAGAAAAAGTACGGTAAAATATGGTATAAAAGACAAAAAATGGTACACCTGTATAGGACACTTACCATGAATGGAGCTTGCAGGATTGGAAGTTGCTCTGGGTGAGTCGGTGAGTGAGTGGCGAGTGAATGTGAAGCCTAGGACATTACTGTACACGACTGCAGACTTTGTAAACACTGTACACTTAAGTTACACTAAATTTATAAAAAATATTTTTTTTCTATAATAAATTAACCTTAGTTCACTGTAACTGTTTTTACTCTATAAACTTTTTCATTTTTTTCTTTTTACCTCTTTTGCAAGAACATTCAGCTTAAAACACACATTGTATAGCTACACAAAAATATTTTCTTTCTTTATATTCTTATTCTATAAGGTTTTTCCATTTTTAAAATTTTTATACTTTTTTAATTTTTAAACTTTTTTTTTAAAAACAAAGACACAAACACACACATCAGCCTAGGCCTACACAGCATCAGGATCATCAATATCCCCATCATCCACCTCCACATCTTGTCCCACTGGAAGCTCTTCAGGGGCAGTAACACACATGGAGCTGTCATCCCCTATGATAGCAATGCCTTCTTCTGGAATACCTCCTGCAGGGCCTGCCTGAGGCTCTTCTTGAGGAGGAGTCACTCTTTTCAGAAATAAGTCAGAGGGAGAAGATCAAATACCGTATGATTTCCCTCGTTAAGTAGTAGATAATAACAACAACAAACAAACACATAGAGACAGAGATTGGATTGGTGGTTACCAAAGGGGAAAGGGGGAGGGAGGAGGGCGAAAGGGATAATTTGGCACAAGTGTGTGGTGATGGGTTGTAAGTAGAATTCGGGTGGTGAACATGATGTAATCTATGCAGAAATAGAAGTATAATGATGTACACCTGAAATTTATACGATGTTATAAACCAATGTTACTGCAATAAACAAACAAACAAACAAAAAGAAATATATCTGGTGGTTTGCTTGGTTTGTTTCTTTTTTTTTAGTATAGGTTCGCTTGTAAGCAGATAATACACCGTGAATATTCCTCTCCATTAATGAAATTCTTTCAGTGTTGGGGTCCATGTTTTCAAGCTTTTTAAGGAGCATGTTTAGATCTGCAAAAGCTTCTGCTAAATCCTTTACTGTGAATTGTCTTGGGGCTTTTTTCTTCTATACCTTCTCCTGCGGTTTCCTTTTCTCTTGCCCCTTCTTCAGCTATGCTTTGCTGTTCCAGTTCCAACAACTCCTCATTGGTCAATTCCTCAGGAACCACCTCTAGGAGCTTCTCAATGTCATCCTCATCCACACCCAGGTTAAAGTTGTTTGTCATCTCAACCACAGCCTTGATTTTTGCAACCTCCTCATCCTTGGCAAATCCTTTAAGTCATGGACAAACCACTTGAGTATCTTTTTCCAGATGCCACTCATACACTCTTGGGTGACATCACTCAAGCCCAAGCAAGGTTCTGATGCAGTCATAGATGTCATCATCCTTCCAAAATTGATTCAGTGTCTTCCTCAGTTACAGCAATAACCTGGGCAAATGTTCTCCTCAAGTAGTAGGCTTTAAGAGCTGCTATAGCTCCTTGATCCATTGGTTAGATCAAAGAAGTGGTGTTTGAAGGGAGAAATACCACTTTGATATTGGGATGAAGATCACCAATAAAAGGAAGATGTCTGGGAGCATTTTTAACAATAAGCAAAATCTTGAAAGGTATGTTATTCTTCAAACAGTACTTCTCCATTTCACTGGCATAGCAATTCAGAAGGGCATCTTAGAAATGAAGCTGGGTCATCCATGACTTCTTATCTCTCTTGTAATACACTAGAGTGTGTGATTATTCATCAGCTTGAAGGCCCTGGGGTTTTTACTGTGCCAGCTCACAAAAGGTTTCAATTTGTAGCCTGCAACATTGTCCCAAGCCAGACTGTTATCTCATCCTTAAAAGCCTTGAAACCTGGCATTAACTTGGCCTCCTTATGAATGAAAGTCCTTTCAGGCACCCATTTCCAGAATACAGAGGTTTCATCCATATTGAATATTTGCTCTGACAAGTAATTTTCCCCCACAATCAACTTATCTAGAGTTTCCAAAAGTTCTTCAGCTGCCTTCACATCAGGGCTCAGAGACTCACCACTCTCTTTCACATTACGTAATGAATAACATCTCTTGATTCATTTAAATCACCCAGAACTAGCAGTAAATTCAGCATCATAGTCAGGTCCAGCCTTTTCTTTCAACATCACAAAGAAATTTTTGCTTTGGCTGTATTCATCATGGTGCTGAGAGGGATATCCTTTTGTGTCTAGTCTTCAATCCAGGTCATTAGAAGTTTCTCCATATCTTACATAGGTCCTTCTCAAATTTTTGTTAGTCTCATTGCCTTCAATGAAACAGATTCTTAACAGCTTCTGTTACTTTGTTCTTGTTCTCCAAGATTGTAGCTATGAGGGCAGGCCCGGTGGTGCAAGCAGTTAAGTGCACGCGCTCCGCTGCGGCGGCCCGAGGTTCACTGGTTCAGATCCCGGGCGTGCACCGACGCATTGCTTGGCAAGCCATGCTGTGGCGGAGTCCCATATAAAGTGGAGGAAGATGGGCACAGTGTTAGCCCAGGGCCAGTCTTCCTCAGCAGAAAAAGAGGAGGATTGGCAGATGTTAGCACAGGGCTGGTCTCCTCACAAAAACAAACAAAGAAACAAAAAAAGATTGTAGCTATGGTGGAATGAGATGTGCCTAACTGGTGGGCAATAACCGTAACAGATTTTCCACCTTTGTTGTCCTTAATCACTTTTAATTTTGTTTTCAGGTCAATCACTCAATGCTGCCTCTTACTGGCAACGTTAGCAGTGGATTTTCTACACTTAGGGGCCATGATGAACAAAACAACATGAGATTAAATCAAGCAAAAGAGAAAATGATGCAATGAAGAGACACGGTAAATACGAGATGTATGAGGCTACTGCTGGTGTTAACATGGCATACTGTTTTACAGTAAACTTTTTTTATAAGTAGAAAGAGTACACTCTAAAATACTGATAAAAAGTATAGAATAGCAAATACATAAACCAGTAATGTAATCATTTATTATTATTATCAAGTATTACATACTGTACATTGTATGTTCTATACTTTTATATGACTGACAACACAGTAGGTTTGTTTACACCAGCATCACCATGACCATGTGAATAACTCACCATACAACACTACTATGGTACAATGTCACCAGGCAGTAGGAATTTTTCAGCTCCATTATGATCTCATGGGACTACTGTCATATATACAGTCCATCATTGACTGAAATGTTGTTATGCAGTGTATGACTGTGTAAGGAGAAAAAGACATTGAGCAATTTGTCAAATACACACAAAAAAATCATAAACTGTGATCATTTAGATATGGAAAAGTATAGAATTATAAGGGAATTATAACAGGATTACTGAATTTGGATTGGGGTTCATGGAAGGCATATCAGAGGAATTTATATATAACGTAAGACCTGAAGGATAAATAGAAACTTAGAGACGATAAAAAGCTTAATGGATTCAACCATCAGAAAGTAAACCACCATGGCTGGAAATTAGTGAAGGAGGTAAAACTAATGCAGGAAGAGACAAGGAGTTTCCAGAACGTTAAAGGACTTGTTGGCACAGTTTAAGAATTTGAATTTTGTACTATGCCTATTGGGGGGCTCATGAAGAATTTTAAGAAGGAAAATGATATGCATTTATTTCCATTTTGAGAATAAAATTTAGCGTCAGGAGAATGGAATGGGGGGTTGGGCGGGTTGAAAAAGTGAAAAGACAGTTTGGAGGCATTACTGGCAAGAAATAATTATGGGTTGAATTAGAAAAATCACAGTTGCAATAGAGAAAATTGGATAGATTTGAAATACATTTTGAAGTTAGATCAACATAACTTGGTTATTGACAGATGGTTGATGGAGGGAGAGAAGCCAAAGGGGCTTGAACTCTATTTTCAACAAGCAGCTGAATGGCATCACCATTTCTAGATTGATAAGTTTGAAGGAGATATATGGAAAATATCAAAAGTTACATTTGAGATATATTTTGTATAAAGTCCGTTGAGACATCTGAGTGGAAATATTTAGTACTTAACTGGAAACAGTTAGAACTCAGAGGAGAGTTTTGGACTCCAGATATATTAGTTTGTGGTCATAGTTTATATGTATTTGAATGTATTGGAAAGACAATACCCAGAGAACAGAGAAAGAGAGATCTAAGGCAAGAGAGATTTTTCTGGAAGGAAGTAAGAGTGGAAAAATGTGATGAATTCTGCTTAGAGATCAAGTAGGATGCTATTAAAAAATGCCCAAATTTCTTCTAGAGTGTAAGAAAACAAGGTAACTTACTTCCATCCCAATAATTGCATATCAATTTAGATAAGAATATTTTTAAACACATTTTAAAATTAAAGTCATATCAAAAATAAGATAAGCATCTCTCTGGATTAAAAACAGAACAGAATCACATCCTGTAAGTAGGCCTGTAGCAACAGAGAAAACTTTGCAGCAAAATTAGAACATTGAGACCAGGAGGTCAACTTCACAGGTTTATTGGGAACCTTAATTTACCACAAAGGAAGATAACTGGACTTTGTGGTAAAAAAGTGTAGAGTAAATCTGTGATATTGGATTAAAAAAAAAAAAAGTTGTGAACACTTCCAATTTCACTTTTTATGTATAAAGCTGCAAGTAATATCTTTATCACAGAAAAAATAAGTAAACACTGATTAAACTAAAATATCATAAATCTCTTTGAGTCCATCAGAAATCTTAGATCACAAAGTAACCATGTAACTTAAAATTGAAGAAAGGGATAAGTCCCTTCTAGAGAAATGAAACAATGTTTCAGCATTACATCGGCATACCCAACTATCTCAAGTTCCAAAAATGTGCCATGTTCTCTTGCAACATCTGTACTTATACATGTGGATTCCCTTTCGTCAGAATCCCTGTCCATGCCCAACTCAACCTGACCTTAACTTATATCTCAAGGAGCAATTTGAAGGTTAGTTTTATTACAGTCTTCCCTGGCTTCCAGGCTATGTTAGTATGCTCCCATATTACCACCAACTTGCTTTTTCCATAGCATTTATAATAATCTATAGTGATTTTTTCCTTATATATCTTCTTCTAAGTAGGCAATAAATCCCTTGAGTTTGGTGAATGCATTACAGTTTTCTTGTATTTTTCTGTGTAGTTCAAAGAAAATTTTCTGACTACATGAAAGATGCTTGGTAAATGTTCGCCAAATTAAGAAATGACTTATTTAATAAGATAAAAATAGTGCTAGTAATATTAATAATAGCAAAGAGAATATGACTGGCTGGCTACAGACTTCAGTGTAGTGTTTATGAGTAGTTGTGTTATTTCATTATTACTTTTAAGTGTCCAAAAAACTTTTAAATTTATTCTTCTAAGATCAGCACATTTGTAACGATTCACAACTTGCAAAAATCTAGGTATTACAAGTTAAGAATAAAAAAAGCAATTTTACATAGTTTAACAGTCTATAAAAACCCAAGTTAGCAGATATTGTAAATCACTAATAGAACGCAGAAACTTTCACAGAGCACAATGTAACCATGCTGGAAAGGGCTGTAGATATAACTTGCAGCAAACCTTTCAAAGCAGACTCTATTAATCTTAATTTTTACTGTTGCATTTATCAGAATTAACTCATGGAAGATTATATATGTGAGCTATTTATATGATAATGAAATGGTGTAAAATCTGAGGTATGCACGAATCAAACCTTTATATTTGCTTTCTTTCTTGCTATGCTTATTTTGTTTATTTGTGATTTGTAATTTATTTTCATATTCCATATTTATGAATAGGAAATTGTACTCTATATAAACTATATTCACACAAGATACTAAATTATAAAGACTTTGTCAGTCTTTTGCTGATGTATCTGTCTCCTTCTCTAATATATTATAAATATATCATTTAAATAATGGTATGTATGATTGCATTCTCAACAGACAAACTCTACATATATAATTCTAAATGAACTTGGAATTTGGTTCACTCATTTGACAGAATGTGTTTAACACATTTAATCACTCTGTGAATGAACCTTTTGGATTAGGAAAGATCATCATAGAAAAATATTTCTCAAGTTTGAAAGGGGCGTTCTCCCCTTCCCCTTGAATTTGAAGATAATGAAAATCTAGTAAAAGTCAAGTTTTTTATCTATATTGTGGAATTGTAAAATTTATCTCTATTCATATTTTGTCATTTGACTTTCTATAGAACTTTAATTTTTGTATAGCTATCCCAGGAGTACAATACTGTCTTCCTGTCCTAATGGAAATCCAATCTCAAAGTTTATCTTTCTTCTTTTTTTTAAAGTTGAAGTTGTGAATTGGTTGTATCATCCACATTACTTTATACAAGATAGTATTTAGCCATTTCTCCTTTCCTCAAATTTCTTTATAATTTTCAAAATGCTACTAATTTGGAAATTCAATATTTTGAAAGTAGTACCTCATTAAGATTTGTTTTATTTCTTTCTAGAGCCTTGAGTTTTCCAGCAAATCTTCGAGTAAAGTTTCTAATCTTCTATTCTATTCTACATCTTCTGTATTCTCTTCTACCTTTCCTTATTCATTTAAACTTAAACCTCAAAAGCCATTTTATTTTTATTTGAACTGCCCATGTCATTATGTAATGAAATTCCATGAGAAATCATTCACCAAGCAATTCAGATTTATAAGTCCTCAAAACCTGTTCAACTTGTGTGGTTTTTGTAACATAAAACTTTAGTTTTTACTAAATTAAATTAATTTTGATTATATATACATACATACATCTACTATATTAAAAGTTTAATTATGTAAGTCACTATATAATAAATAGATTATGATTTATTTGAAGTATAATTGACAATTAAAAATTATAAGTATTTAAGGTATACAACATCAAGATTTGATATATGTATACTTTGGGAAATAATCATATTTCACAATAAACAATAAAGCTAATTAATATGTCCATCAACTCACATAGATAGCATTCTCTTTCTTTCTTCTTCCTTTTTTTTGGGGATGAGAACACTTAAGATCTACCCTCTAAGAAAATTTTAAGTATACAGTAGAGTATTGTTAACTATACTTACCTATAGTCACGTTGCTGTACATTAGACTTCCAGAACTTACTCATCTTGCATAACTGATACTTTGTATCCCTTGATCAACATCGTTTTCCCCTTCCCCCAGCCTCTGCAACCACCATTCTACTCTCTGCTTCTATGAGTTTGACTCCTTTAGATTCCACATATAAGTGAGGTCATGCAATATTTGTCTTTCTGTTCCTGGCTTATTTCACTGAGCATAATGTGCTCCAGGTTCATCCATGTTGTCACAAATGGCAGGATTGCTTTCTTTCTCATGGCTGAATAACATTCTGCTGTACGTATATACCACATTTTCTTTATCCTTTCAGCCATCAATGGATTCTTAGGTTGTTTCATATCTTTCTTATTGTGAATAATGCTGAAATGAACATGAGAGTGCAGATATCTCTTTGAGATCCTATAGTTCTATTTTTAATTTTTTGAGGAAACACCATATTGTTTTCCATCATGGTTATACAAGTTTACATTCCCACCAATAGTGTACAAGGGTTCCATTTTCTCCACATTCTTGCCAACACTAATTATCTTTTGTCTCTCTGATAATAGCCATTCTAACAGGTATGAGGTGATATCTCATTATGGTTTTGATTTGCATTTAGGTGATGACTAGTAATGCTGAGCACCTTTTCATATACCCATTGGCCATTTGCATGTCTTCTTGAAGAAATGTCTATTCAAGTCCCTTGCTCATTAGGTTGTTATTTTTCTGTTGAGTTGTAGGAGTTCCTTATATATTTTGTATATTAATGTCTTATCAGATAGCATATATATGGTTTGCAAACATTTTTTCCCATTTCATTGATTGCTTTTTTAATTCTGTTGATTGTTTTCTTTTCTATGCAAAGCTTTTTAGTTTGGTGCAATCTGAGTTGTCTATTTTTGCATTTTTTGCCTGTGTTTTCAGTGTCATATCCATGAATCATTGCCAAGACCAATGTCAAGAAAATTTTTCCCTATGATTTCTTCTAATAGTTTTACAGTTTCTGGTCTTATGTTTAAGCCTTTAATACACTTAGAGTTGATTTTTTATATACAGTGATAGATATGAGTCCAATTTCATTCTTTTGCCTATAGATATCCAGTTTTCCCAAAGCCATTTTGAACAGACTATCCTTTCCTATTGTGTATCTCTTTGTTGAAGATCTGTTGGCCAGAGATGTTTGGATTTAGTTCTGGGCTCTCTATTCTGTTCTATTAGTGTATATGTCTGTTTTTATGCCAGTAACATCCTGTTTTGATTACTATAGCTGTGAAATACATTTTGAAACCAGGAAGTATGATGCCTCCAGCTTTGTTCTTCTCGCTCAAGATTGCTTTGGCTATTCAGGGTCTTTTGTGGTTCCATACAAATTTTAGAATTGTGTTTTGTATTTCTGTAAAGAATTCCATGGGGATTTTAATAGGGATTGTAGTGAATCTGTAGATACCTTTAGGTAGTATGCAAGTTTTTGCAATATTAAATCTCTTAATCCATGAACACAGGATGTCTTTTCATTTTTCTGTTTCTTTAACTACGTTCATCAAAATTTTATAATTTGCAGTTTACTCATCTTTCACCTCTTTGGTTAAGTTTATTCCTAAGTATTTTATTCTTCTTCTTGTTATTTGTTTCTTAATTTCCTTTTCAGATACTTCATTGTTTACGTATAAACATGTAACAGATTTTTGTATGTGGATTTTATATCTTGCAACTTCACTGAATTTATTAGTTCTAACAATTTTTTTGTTGAGTGTTTAGGACTTTCTACATATACAGTTGTGTCATCTGCAAACACATAATTTTACTTCTTCCTTTCGGATTGGAATGCATTTTATTTCTTTTTCTTGTCTAATTGTTCTGGCTAGGATTTCTAGTACTATGTTGACAAGAAGTTGTTAGAGTGTCTTCCTTGCTTTGTACCAAACCTCAGAAGTAAAGCTTTCAGTTTTTTCCCATTGATTGTGATGTTACCTGTGAGTTTTTCATACATGGCCTTTATCGTGTTGAGGCAAGTTCATTCTATCCCTATATTATTGAGACTATTAATCATGAATAGATGCTGGACTTTGTCAGATACTTTCTCTACATCTATTGAGATTATCATGTGATTTTTAAATTTCATTTTGTTAGCGTTTTTTATCACATTGGTTGATTTGTGCTGTTAATGGTTAATTAATGGTTAACTTGTGCTGTTAATGTTTAATTAATGGTTAACTTGTGCTGTTAATCATTGGTTGATTTGTGCTTTTAATGTGCTGTTGAACTCAGTTTGCTAACTCATTTTAACCAATTACCTCTGCATAGACCCTATTTCCAAATAAGATCACATTCTGATTTTCGGGTGGCCATGAATTTTGTGATATACTCAATGTACTATCCAATCCATTTTCTGATTCTACTGACACCAGGATTGACTGTGTAGAATCCTCTTCCTCTTTATGAACTTCATGCTACAGTAGGTGATTTTATACTACATGATATTTTTTTTTTAATGTACTTGACCTGCTGGATTTAGATCATAATAAATTAAGCCTAACTACATTTTTAGTTGATGCTGAATTACCCATCATGGAAAATAGTTATATTTTTGTGGTTTTGATAGATTCCACTTATTTGTTTGGATTTGTTTTTGTTTCTGCTTTTTTGTTTTTTTGGAAATACAATTAAGTGTATTCCTAAACTTGAAGCTGCTAATATGTCAGAGGATTTTTTTCTTTTTTTGTTTTTTCTGATATTGATGGTATATGTCTCTGTGATATTGTGATTTATAATAAATATATATTTGGCCTTTGTCCTCACTTCTGTAACAGAGCTCCTAAAACCCTTGAAATTTTCTGTGATGAGAATGATAAAAGTGTCTTTTATTATGTCAAATCTGACTTCTGGAAAGCCTTTAGGTAATCTAAGGATGGAAGCTGGTTGCCAGGTAAACCCATCATGTGATTAGAGGGTTGGAACTTTCAGTACCCCACCCGCAATTTCTAGGGAGGGGAGAAGGGCTGGAGGTTGAATCAATCACCAATGGTTAATTATTTAATCAATCACCACAATGTAATGAAGCCTCCATAAAAACCCAAAAGGACACTGTTCAAAGAACTTCAGATTGGTGAACACTTGGAGATAGGGGGAAAATGGTACACCTGGAGAGGGCCTGAAAGTTCTGTGCCCTTTCCCTATACCTTACCCTATGCAGGTCTTCCATCTGGCTATTCCTGAATTATGTTGTTTTAATAAACCAGTAATCTAGTAAGTAAATTGTTCCTCTGAGTTTTGTAAGCACCTCTAGCAACTCAATTGAACCTAAGGAGGAGGTTGTGGGCACTTCTGATTTATAGCCAGTTGGTCAGAAGTACAGGTAACAAACTGGACTTGTGGCTAGTATCTGAAGTCCAAGAGGAGGTCTTGGGAACCTCCAGTCTGAAGCTGATAGGTCAGAAGCACAAGTAACAACTTGGGCTTCCACTTGGCTTCTGAAGTTGGTGTGGGGGCAGTTTTGTAGGCTGAATGCTTAACCTGTGAAATCTGATGCTATCTCCAGGTAGATAGTTCAAAACTGAGTTGAATTGTAGGAGACTCAACTGGTGCTCTAAGAATTGCTTGTTGGTGTGGGGAACACGCCCCCACACACATTGCAATTGATACCAGAATGTATTTAGCCTCTATGTATTTAACACTTTAAACCTTATCTCCTCTCACTTAGTGGTAGATATCCCAATAATTTACACAGCTCACTAGGTAATAGATACTTTGATATGCAACATTCTGTACTTTCAATCTGAATAAATAGGAAATGCTAAAGCTTATTACAAAGTGAGATAAAAGAAGTAGCTCATATCCCCCTTTATGTTAGGCAAATGACAAGATGTCATGCTGTGGTAGGATTTAATGATCTTAGCATATGTTCATCTCCCATGTATAGATAATCACAAATTTCATTTTGTACCTTGCCTTGGGATAATTTTGAATATTTTAAATGTTAAGAAGTCATAGATATAAGTATAAATTGGGCAATGTTAGTTTACATCTTAAAACATGATTTATATGTAGGTTTATAGATATTTATTAGTAAATAAATCCCAGGTTTCTATGACCACCCAGTTTGAATTGTGGTTAAAGACTTTTGTGTGGGTAGATGGATATGAGTAGAGGATATATAGAACAAACTTGGAGATAAATAGAAAAACATCTCAGAATTAGAAGATATGAGGATTTGTAATCCAAACTTCTAAAAATGTCCATTATTGCAGACAGCCAGGAGCTATCAGAGAAAGCACTACTAGACCCACTAAATAAGGCAAGTGGGGTCATTGTGATGGTAGTGCCTGAATAAGACTTGATGATCTTCCACATCCTTTCTGGATAAGTAGCAATTGAAGGATGGGTATAAGTAGGCAGCTGAGTTATGATTAAAAAAGTAGAATAAAATATGTAACCTACACATTTATTTTCATTATTTAAATAAAGGAACATATGTCTCTCTATGATAATATATAATATCCTAGCAAGTATAGCAAGAGAGAGTGGGAGGAGTAGAGAATATAAAATCTATATGCTTTAAATTATTACCATGTGCTGGAAATTCTAAACAATGTCAATTATAATATACTCCCTCACTCCTAATCCATCATCTTTCCTACAATCCTGCTATCTCCTACACCACTGCCGAGAAATGTTCCTGATGAAACATCCACTGCTTGCTGATTTGAGGGGATCTGCTACCCTGTGAATCTCTTTCCATAGTAAGTTAGTAAGTTCTTTATATAAGGAGGAAAGGACACAGAGGTGGGAGGTGGAGGATATAACGAGATGGGGTTGGGGGAAATAGAGAGGAAATGGAAGACATTGTATTTTGTATTTGACTGCTAAATCTGTACATTTTCTCTCTGAAATAGATCTTAAATGTAAAAAAAGTTTTTAACTTAATCTATTTCATGAGGTCGGTGAGAAATCTAGCAATAGAAACTAATGTTGAGGACTATAAATTGTCTTTCTGCTTTTAGATGTATTTGAGTAGATAATTAGAAGTAGATATATTGCATTTATTGGCTAACAACCCAACATCTACCTTGGCTCCTCCCATTCCTTTCATCCTTCTTTTCTTTCCTACAACTAGTGTCCATTTGATGTCTATGCACTAGGCAGCGTCTGGGTAATAAAGGTATAGTATTGAGCAAAACAGGTGCCATTCTGATTCACATTATGTTTACAATCTAGAAACAATGTTCTACTTTAGGGAAGCATTAATTTGCAGCAATTATTACCTTGTCAGAATAGAAAAATTATGAAGTAAAAAACCATTCCAAGAAAGGTATGTAATTGTTTGAAAATATAGAACAGATGAAATAAATGAACAAATAAATAAGATTAGAGACATTATATTGTTATATATTTGCTTGAACAAGGCAATAAATAACAGATATATTTACTCAATTAAATGCATTTAAATGATTATAACTTGTTTCCAAGATTCAAAAATGAAACTAACTAGTGATGTCTCAGATATAGAATGTGAAAATGTTGTATTACAAGGATTGTTTGACATCAAAATGCTAGCAACATTCACTACTACTAATTTATAGTGATAATGAGACCTGGGGAGGACATAAACTTATAGTAAAAGAAAGGTGACACAGACAAGCTGAAGGCAGTGAGTGTCTTACAGAGACTTTTCACTGGATATCACAATGCTGAGTTAGTCGATATAACACTTTAAGAAGAAAAAAAAATTAATGAATTGCTCTTTAAATTGTCCAAAGCATGTTGTTCCAGGAACTCAACTTTGAGAATCAAGAGAAACTCCATAGTGGAGCCACACTAAATTATGCCAGAAAGGAGTAAAACTTTATATGATACATTAATAGATTTACTGCATTTCTTTTTTTTTTAATCTTATTTATTGTAGTAAGAACAATTAACATATTTACCATCTTAACAAAATTTTAAGTGTCTAATATAGTATTGTTAATTATAAGCGCAATGTTGAACAGCAGATCTCAAGAATTTATTCATATTGTATAACTGACACTTTATATCCTTTGAATAGTAACTCCTCATTTCCCCCTGTTCAGCCCTTGGCAATCACCATTCTACTCTCTACTTCTATGAATTAGACTACTTTAGATAGCCCATTAAAGTGAAATAATACAGTATTTGTCCTTCTGTGACTGGCTCATTCCACATAGCGTAATGTCCTTCAGATTCATCCATGTTATTGCGTATTGCAGAAATTCTTTCTTTTTTAAGGCTGAATAAAATCCATTGTATGTATATGTCACATTTTCTTTATCCATTCTTCCATTGATGGACATTTAGATTGTTTTCACCTCCTGGCTATTGTGAATAATGTTGCAATGAAAATATATCCTCAAGATCCTGATTTCAATTCTTTTGTATAAATACCCATGAATGAGATTGCTGGATCATATGGTACTTCTATTTTTAAGTTTTGAGGAAACTTCATACTGCTTTCCATGGTGGCTACACCACTTTACATTCCCACCAACAGGCTACAGAAGTTCCAACTTCTCCCCATCCTTGTCAACACATTATATTTGTTTATTTTGATAATATCCATCCTTACAGGTATGAGGTGATATATCATTGTGGTTTTCATTTGCATTTCTCTGATGATTAGTGGTGTTTTCGTATATCTGTTGGCCATTCGAAATGTCTTTTTCATGCCCATTTTTAATCAGGTTATCTGTTATTTTGGTATTGAATTGTAGGAGTTCTTTATATATTTTGGATATTAATCCTTCATCAGATATAAGGTTTGCAGATATTTTCTCTCACTCTGTAGGTTGTTTTTTCACTCTGTTAATTTTTTCTTTGGCTGTGCATTTTAGTTCTATGTTGTCCCACTTGTTTATTTTTGCTTTTGAGATCTGCAAATTCAACGCAATCACTATCAAAATCCCGATGGCATTCTTTACAGAAATAGAAAAAAAAAATTAAAATTCATGTGGAATCACAAAGGACACTTCAAGGAGCCAAAAAATATTGAGAAACAAACAAAAAGCTGAACACTTCCTTATTTCAAAGTATGTTACAAAACTACAGTAATTTAAACGGTATGGTACTGACATAAAGACAAATATATAGACCAATGGAACAGAATAGAGAGTCCAGAAATCAAACCATACATACACCGTCAAGTCATATTTGACACGGTCTTAAGAATATACAGTGCAGGAAGGATAGTCTCTTCAATAAATGGTCTTGGGAACACTAGATATTCACACATAAAAGGATGAGGTTGGACTTTTTTTTAATACCTTGCACAAAAATAAAGTGGATTAAGTGCTTAAACATAAGACCTGAAAGCCAGCCTTGGTGGTCTAGTGGTTGAGATTCAGCACTCTCGCTGCTGTGGCCTGGGTTCGTTTCCCAGTCAGGGAACCACACCACCATCTGTCAGCTGTCATTCTGTGGTGGCTGCATGTTGCTGTGATGCTGAAAGCTATGCCACTGGTATTTCAAATACCAGCAGGGTCACCCATGGTGAACGGGTTTCAGTGGAGCTTCCAGACTAAGACAGACTAGGGAGAAGGACCTGGCCACCTACTTCTGAAAAAATACTATCCTTCAAAATATTGACTAAAAAGATACATAGGCAATCTGTGTCTTTCAGAATATTCCAATGTAAATAGAATTGAACATTAAGCATTTTCATCATAACAATATTGTATTACTTAGCTTTGTTTCATTAACAAATAATTCAAAATCTCAGTGTATTATGAAGACATATTTATTTCCAGATTACATTACTTATCAGTAGTTGAAGATAAGTTATTGAACTTGCTCCATATTTCTTTCTTTTTTTTTTTATATATTTTTTTCTGTGAGGACGATCAGCCCTGAGCTAACATCCGTGCTAATCCTCCTCTTTTTGCTGAGGAAGACCGGCTCTGAGCTAACATCTATTGCGAATCCTCCTCCTCCTTTTTTTTTTCCCCAAAGCCCCAGTAGATACTTGTATGTCATAGTTGCACATCCTTCTAGTTGCTGTATGTGGGACGTGGCCTCAGCATGGCCAGAAAAGCTGTGCGTCGGTGCACGTCCGGGATCCGAACCCAGGCCGCCAGTAGCGGAGGGTGCGCACTTAACTGCTAAGCCATGGGGCCGGCCCCAACTTGCTCCACATTTCTTATCCTTCTGATACTGACACTGAAGAATAAGGCTTTTTTTGGAACATGTTGCTCTTGAGGTTGTGTGAAAAGAGCAAGAAGTGGCAGAAAAAATGGTTCCTTTTAAAGTCTTTAGTTCAAAACTGGCATATTGTTACCTCTGCTCACATTGATCCAAGAAAGTCACATGACCATGCTGGAGAGTGAGGTGGGGAAGTGTACTCTGCCTACCCGTGACAATGGGAGGGGATACTTGATCCTTTAACAGGGAAGACATGAATTGTTGAGAATAATAACATAAGTAATCATACATGTGTTTTTAATTTTCCTCTCCCTTTAAAGTATGAGCTCTTTGAAAACAGGAATGACCATTAACCATCTTTATACCATCTGTATATTTCATAGTGTTTTTAAAATATATACGCTTAGGAAATATTTGTAAGTTAACTTGAAAGGGAAATTGACTCAGCAATAGGGTCTTTCTCTGTCTAATTCTGTTATTGCCATTACTATTTCCACCTACCTTTTGATACTGGATATAAAGAAAAAAAGAAAAGAAAGAGAAAACAACCAGAGTCTGATGCTGTGGGGTAATTTGGTCATTTTTCAAAACAATATAAGACTGTATATTCACAATTAATGGACATAATAATGTTCTCCCCATGTGAGCAGAAAGGCGGACATTTTTAGGGGCACAATTTCCAAAAGCTCTACATCCTGTTGCCAGAGTTTAGAGGGATATTCAAAGATTGAAATTGGGGGTTCTTAGTCATCCCAGGGGGAAACAATTCCTGTAATTGAGATTCACACTGAGAATATAAAGAACATTAAAATGCCATTAACTTCAAATACTCACCCTCTGATAATACATTAAATATAATTATTATGACATTATAGAAATATGTAGTATCCAAATGTTCTTTAAGCTATTTACAAAAGTGAATATAAAAGTGCATTTTGCATCAGAGAACGTTAACTTAGTTGTAGAAAAAAATGTCACTGACTCCATGTAGAGAAAATTCAGCACAAAGTAAATTTGTATGTGTTCACTGTTTTCATGAATAGCATTGCTCATTCAATTAACCGAAAGTGAATGACTTTCAAATGGACTGGTTTCACAGGACTGAAAACTGGAACAGAAGCAAGAGAGGGCAAAGAAGAATAGTATACCTCAGTTACTTATTGGTTGTTTCATTTTCTTCAATTATTTTTGTCACTATTTTGTTTTCTCTTTATAAATTATATTTAGACTGGCATTGCTTTGATATCCCCAACAGACAATGGCTGCTAAATTTGCCAAAGGCGAAATTTTGCTAACTGCCAGTTGAGTTTTTAATGTTTTGTTTTGTGTTAACAGTGTTCACATCACTAAATGATTTTCTAACAAATCAGTTATTTTGCCCTGCAAAACAATCTACCTGAGCAAAGATCTCCCTGGTTTGACAATAACTTGAAACAAGTAGGCATTTCATAGGTAAATATATTATGATCATGCTTAAAAATAGATGCAAAGCCCAAAAATGAATATTCAATTGCATAAAACCCAATCAACTACAAGAGACTGTGCCTTTTCTCTCTCTCTTTCTCTCTCCGCCCCCCCATCCCCCCCACCTCGCTCTGCCTCTCTCCCTCTCCCTCTCCCACCCCTCTCTCTCTCTCTGGATATTTCAATTTTTCTATGAAGAGTCCGACTATCACTGAGTGAAAGGAATATCCTCCAACAAATGTGCGAGCTTTGTTATATTTCTTGTTGTGCACATGTGAAGGAGAGAGTACTTTAGAAGCAAACAAAAAAGTGGACCCGTGTCATTTACTAATCTCTTTATAAACATGAGCCAATCGGATCTCCCCAAATTATAACCAGACTCACAATATAAAGCTGCTCATTCATATCTCATATCCAGAAATTGCTAAAATCTCATTGTCTCTCTGTAAAGTGTATAAGAGAATTTTTAAAAACTCGTTACACCATTCAAAAAGCCTGATTTTTTTACCATTTGGAGAGATCACTGGGATGCAAGTTGAATTATAAGTCAATATAAATATGAGTGCATTTTTGCTACTGTATAAATAGAAAGAATAATTCTGGATATAATATTTTAAATGAAATTTTATACAGTGGATAAAGAACAACATTATGAAACCCTAGATGATCTAGTCTCTTATCTATATTAATAGAATTTCTAACATATGTCACAATTCTGTACTCTATATTCTCTCTCTATATATATACATATAACTCAATATTGGAGATATTTTTTAAAACTTAAGGAGAAAGCAGTAGTCTTTTATTATGCCTAGATGTTTACCACTTTCTTGCTCCTTCTTCATTTTTTTTTTATTGATGTTTTAATGGTTTCTAACTGTGAAATTTTGGGTTGTACATTTTTGTTTGTCCATCACCATATATATGACTCCCTTCACCCCTTGTGCCCACCCCCTCCCCCCACCCCCACTGCCCCCGGTAACCACAGTCCAGTTTTCTCTGTCCATGTGTTGGTTTATATTCCACATATGAGTGAGATCATACAGTGTTTGTCTTTCTCTTTCTGGTTTATTTCACTTAACATAATATGCTCCAGGCCCATCCATTTTGTTGCAAATGGTACGATTTTGTCTTTTTTTATGGCTGAGTAGTATTCCATTGTATATATATATACCACATTTTCTTAATCCAATCGTCAGTCGAGGGACACTTAGGTTGCTTCCACTTCTTGGCTATGATGAATAATGCTGCAATGAACATAGGGGTGCATAAGTCTCTTTGGATTGTTGATTTCAGGTGTGTTGGATAGATTCCCAGTAGTGGGATGGCTGTATCATAGGGCATCTCTGTTTTTAATTCTTTGAGGAACCTCCATACCGTTTTCCATAGAGGCTGCACCAATTTGCATTCCCACCAGCTGTGTATGAGGGTTCCTGTTTCTCCACATCCTCTCCAACATTTGTTGTTTTTTGTCTTGGTGATTATAGCCATTCTAACAGGCGTGAGGTGGTATCTTAGAGTTGTTTTGATTTGCATTTCCCTGATGATTAGTGATGTTGAGCATCTTTTCATGTGCCTATTGGCCATGTGTATATCTTCCTTGGAGAAGTGTCTGTTCATTTCCTTTGCCCGTTTTTGATCGGGTTGTTTGTTTTTTTGTTGTTTAGTTGTGTGAGTTCTTTATATATTATGGAGATCCACCCCTTGTCAGATGTATGTTTTGCAAATATTCTCTCCCAGCTGGTTGGTAGTCTGTTCATCTTGATTCTGGTTTCATTTGTCTTATAAAAGCTCTTTAATCTGATAAAGTCCCACTTGTTTATTTTTTCTTTAGTTTCCCTAGTCTGCATAGGCATGTCATCTGAAAAGATTCCTTTAAAACCAATGTCAAATAGTGTGTTGCCTATATTTTCTTCTATGAGTTTTATAGTTTCAGGTCTCACCTTCAGGTTTTTGATCCATTTTGAGTTAATTTTTGTGAATGGTGATAGCACATGGTCCACTTTCATTCTTTTGCATGTGGCTGTCCAGTTTTCCCAACACCATTTATTGAAGAGACTTTCCTTTCTCCATTGCATGTTCTTAGCACCTTTGTCAAAAATTAGCTGTCCGTATATGTGTGGTTTTATTTCTGGGCTTTCAATTCTGTTCCATTGATCTGTGTGTCTGTTTTTGTACCAGTACCATGCTGTTTTGATTACTATTGCTTTGTAGTATGTTTTGAAGTCAGGGATTGTGATGCCTCCTGCTTTGTCCTTTTTAGGATTTCTTTAGCTATTCGGGGTCTTTTGTTGCCCCATATAAATTTTAGTATTCTTTTTTCTATTTCTGTGAAGAATGTCATTGGGATTCTGATTGGGATTGCATTGAATCTGTAGATTGCTTTAGGTAATATAGACATTTTAACTATGTTTATTCTTCCAATCCACGTGCATGGGATATCTTTCCATTTCTTTATGTCATCATGGATTTCTTTCAATAATGTCTTGTAGTTCTCATTGTATAGGTCCTTCACCTCCTTGGTAAGATTTATTCCTAGGTATTTTATTCTTTTTGATGCAATTGTAAATGGTATTATCTTTTGAGCTCTCTTTCTGTTAGTTCATTATTAGCATATAGAAATGCAACTGATTTTTGTAGATTGATTTTGTACCCTGCAACTTTGCTGTAGTTGTTGATTGTTTCTAATAGTTTTCCAACAGATTCTTTAGGGTTTTCTATATATACAATCATGTCATCTGCAAATAGTGAGAGTTTCACTTCTTCGTTACCTATTTGGATTCCTTTTATTCCTTTTTCTTGCCTAATGGCTCTGGCCAAAACCTCCAGTACTATGTTGAACAGGAGTGGTGAGAGTGGGCAGCCCTGCCTCGTTCCTGTTCTCAGAGGAATGGCTTTCAGTCTTTCCCCATTGAGTATGATGTTAGCTGTGGTTTTGTCATATATGGCCTTTATTATGTTGAGAATACTTTCCTTCTATTCCCATTTTATTGAGAGTTTTTATCATAAATGGATGTTGTATCTTGTCAAATGCCTTCTCTGCGTCTATTGAGATGATCATGTGGTTTTTATTCTTTGTTTTGTTGATGTGATGTATCACGTTGATTGATTTGCGGATGTTGAACCATCCCTGCGTCCCTGGTATAAATCCCACTTGATCATGGTGTATGATCTTTTTAATGTATTGTTGTATTCGGTTTCCCAATATTTTGTTGAGGATTTTTGCATCAATGTTCATCAGCGATATTGGCCTGTAATTTTCTTTCTTTGTACTGTCTTTGTCTGGTTTTGGTATCAGGGTGATGTTGGCCTCGTAGAATGATTTAGGAAGTGTTCCATCTTCCTCTATTTTTTGGAATAGTTTGAGAAGGATGGGTATTAAATCTTCTTTAAATCTTCTTTGGTAAAATTCACTGGAGAAGCCATCTGGTCCTGGACTTTTATTTTTTGGGAGGTTTTTGATTACTATTTCAATCTCTTTACTTGTTATTGGTCTATTCAGATTCTCCATTTCTTCTTGTTCCAATTTTGGGAGGTTGTATAATTCTAAGAATTTATCCATTTCTTCTAGATTGTACAATTTGTTGGCATATAATTTCTCATAGTATTCTCTTATAATCCTCTGTATTTCCATGGTATCCATTGTAATTTCTCCTCTTTCATTTCTAATTTTATTTACTTGAGCCTTTTCTCTTTTTTTCTTAGTAAGCCTGGCTAAGGGTTTGTCGATTTTGTTTATCTTCTCGAAGAACGAACTCTTTGTTTCATTAATCCTTTCTACTGTTTTTTTGGTCTCAATTTCATTTATTTCTGCTCTGATTTTTATTATTTCTCTCCTTCTGCTGGCTTTGGGCTTTGTTTGTTCTTCTTTTTCTAGTTCTGTTAGGTGTAATTTAAGGTTGCCTATTTGGGCTTTTTCTTGTTTGTTAAGGTGGGCTTGTATCGCTATGAGTTTCCCTCTCAGGACCGCTTTTGCTGCATCCCATATGGTTTGATATGGCATATTATCATTTTCGTTTGTTTCCAGATGGTTTTTGATTTCTCCTTTAATTTCATCAATGATCCATTGGTTGTTCAGTAGCATGTTGTTTAATCTCCACATTTTTGTCACTTTCCCAGTTTTTTTTTTCATGGTTCATTTCCAGTTTCATAGCCTTATGGTCTGAAAAGATGCTTGTTATGATTTCAATCTTCTTAAATTTATTGAAGCTTGCTTTGTTTCCCAACATATGGTCTACCCTAGAGAATGTTCCATGCGCACTTGAGAAGAATGTGTAGTCAGCTGTTTTTGGATGGAGTGCAATGTATATGTCTACTAGGTCCATCTCGTCCAGTTTTTCATTTAAGTCTACTATTTCTTTATTGACTTTTTGTCTGGATGATCTATCCATTGCTGTAAGTGGGGTGTTAAGATCCCATACTATTATTGTGTTGTTGTTGATTTCTCCTTTTAGGTTTGTTAATAGTTGCTTTATGTACATTGGTGCTCCTATGTTGGGTGCATATATATTTATAAGTGATATGTCTTCTTGATGGAGTGTCCCTTTTATCATTATATATTTCCCTTCTTTGTCTTTCTTAACCTGTTTTATCTTGAAGTCTACTTTGTCTGATATGAGTATGGCAACACCTGCTTTCCTCTGAGCCTGTGCTTGTCTTTAGTGCTAAGATGTGTTTCCTGAAGGCAGCATATTGTTGGGTCTTGCTTTTTAATCCATCCTGCGACTCTGTATCTTTTGATTGGAGAGTTCAATCCATTTACATTTAGGGTAATTATTGATATATGAGGGCTTAATGTTGCTGTTTTGTCACTTATTTTCTTGTTCTTTTGCATTTCCTTTGTTTCTTGTCCCATTTGTTTTGGACTGCCAATTCAGTTTGGTTGTTCTGTCTTATGACTCTTCTAGTTTTCTCTTTGTTTATCATATGTGGTTTTGTTTTGATTATTTGTTTAGTGGTTACCTTGAGGTTTGGGCAAAAAATCTTGTGTATGAGATAGTCCATTATCTGATGGCCTCTTATTTCCTTATACTAAGTCAATTCAGTCACTTTCCTCTTCCCCTTCTAAGTTTTTCTTGTTATACCTTATTCTATCTTGTGTTGTGGCTGTGTGTTTACAGTGATGAGGTTAAATTTATTTTTGGTGAATTTCTTCCTTTGATCTTTGAATTTAGTATTTAAGTGGTTGCTAACCTATTCCAGTAAAGATCTACTATTTTTCTGAGTTTGTCTACCTACTTTTCTCCTTGCTCCAAGCTTTGTGTTCCCTTTCTCTTCTTTTTTTCAGGCCTGAGGGCCTTCTTGAGTATTTCTTGTAGTGGGGGTCTCGTGGCCATGAACTCCCTTAGCTTTTGTTTATCTGGGAGAGTTACTATTTCTCCATCATATTTGAAGGATATTTTTGCTGGATAGAGTATTCTTGGCTGAAAGTTTTTGTCTTTCAGTATTTTGAATATATCATTCCAGTCTCTTCTAGCCTGTAAAGTTTCTGTTGAGAAATCTGCTGAGAGCCTGATGGGAGTTCCTTTGTATGTTATTTTTTGTTTTTGTCTAGCTGCCCTTAATATGGTTTCTTTGTCATTGACCCTGGCTAGCCTTACCACTATGTGTCGTGGTGAAGGCCTTTGTCTGTTAATATATATAGGTGTCCTATTGGCTTCGCTTACTGGTATTTCCTGCTCCTTCCCCAGATTTGGGAAATTCTCAGCTATTATTTCCTTGAATAGGCTCTCTGTGCCTCTTTCCCTCTCCTCTCCCTCAGGAATACCTATAATTCTTATGTTACATTTTCTAATAGAGTCAGATATTTCTCGGAGTCTTTCTTCATTTCTTTTTAGTCTTAGTTGTCTCTCCTCTTCCATCTGGAGTATATCTGTATTCCTATCCTCTAAGGTGCTAATTCTTTCCTCCATATTGTCAGCTCTGTTCTTTAGAGATTCCAGATTCTCCTTTATCTCCTCCATTGTGTTCTTCATCTCCATCAGCACTGATTGGTTTTTCTTTATGAATTCAATCTCTTTTGTGAAGAAACTCCTAATCTCATTGAATTGTTTGTCTGTGTTGTCTCGTATTTCGTTGAGTGTTTTTATGATAGCTATTTTGAAATCTCTGTCATTTAGTTTATGGATTTCTGTGTCTTCGGGGTTGATTTCTGGGTGCTTGTCATTTTGTTTCTGGTCTGGTGATTTCATATATTTTTGCATTGTGGTTCCTGTGTTGGTTTTGTTTTTCCTCATCCTGGAAATCTCTGGTTGCAATTTCCACCTGCCGCCACTGTCTGGTGGTAAAGGGCTGTGTAGTCTAAGCCCCCTGTGCTCTGCCCCGGTTTTTCTGCTGTGATCCGCAGTTTTGTTTTTTTTTTCCCGCTGCAATCCACGGGTCCAGTCGTTTGATCAGGTCTGCCGCGGATCGCTTGGTCTGGTCTGTCATGGATCACTTGGTCTGGTCTGCTGCCGATTGCTAGGTCTGGTCTGGTCTGTTGAGCTGCAGAGTCCGGTTTGCGGGGAGGGGGGAGCTCTCTCTTTTGCCCTCTGGGTCCCTGACATGGGAGGCTTCTCGTTTGCCCCTCTTTATCCATTCTTTGGGGTGCTCAGATGTTGATGGTAGCCCTGTGGCTCCTCTTAGTCCTCTGTGCCGGAGTTTCCCACTGGCTGAGAGAGTCCGAAGAGCCACGGTTTCCCTGCCGAGGGCCGCCCCCCCCCTCTCTGGGAGCCGCGTGGACCGGGATCGCTGATCTGATGGGGAGGGAGAGGAATTCTCCTTACCTCTCCCCATTTTCTCCGGGGGCCCAGCACGTTCCACTCTCAGATGTGCGGCAGTGTGGATCCCTCCGCTCTAGCTTTTCACTGTCTGGGATTCTGTTGTTGGTCTGTGACTGTTCCTTTTGTTGTATCTTGTCGGGGGAAGAGTTCACGGGAAAGCTCACTCCGCCATGATGCTGACGTCACTCCTCATTTCCCCTTTCCGTGCCCAGCCGGCTCCCAGGAAAGTTTGTTGGCGCGGCAACCATGGCGACCAGGCTGCTCTGTGCACGGCGGTGGCCTCCTTCTTCATTTTTGAAGACCCGTTTCCCTCTGGACTCATTCACCTTCAATATGTAGCATTTCATATCAAGTAGGTGTATTGGCAAAATTTTCTCATAGTTTTCTGCCATTTGAGAATCTCTTTATTTCATCCTCAATCCTGAACAGTATCTTAAAAGATATTAAACTTAGGTTTGACAGTTCTTTCCTTTTAGAATTTTATCTACATTGTCCCAATGTCTTCCGCTTCTATGATTTCTATTGAGACATCCAGTGGCATTTCCATCATTCTCTCTTGTATGTATTGTTTTGCTTTAGTGTTTTACTCTGGCTGCTTTCAAATTATTTTCTTTATCTTTGTGTTCAGCAGTTTCATTTTGATTTGTCTTGTCATGGTTTTATTTTAGATTATCCTACTCGAGGCTCGCTGAGCTTTTTCTATAAATATGTACATTTATTTCTTACATCAAATCTAGGAATTATTTCTTCAAATATATCTTTTTTCTGGCCAAATTTCATTCTTCTATCCATTTGATATTCCAATGACACATGTATTATACTTTTGAATATCAGAATCTGAGATCCTTTGTTTTTATTTTTATTTTTTAAAATTTTTATTTATTTATTTATTTTTCCCCCAAAGCCCCAGTAGATAGCTGTATGTCATAGTTGCACATCCTTCTAGTTGCTGTATGTGGGATGCGGCCTCAGCATGGCCGGAGAAGCGGTATGTCGGTGCGCGCCCGGGATCCGAACCCAGGCTGCCAGTAGCAGAGCGCGCGCACTTAACCACTAAGCCATGAGGCCAGCCCATGTTTTTATTTTTTTAATTTTGTTTTTTCTTCAGATTGGATCATTTCTATTGTTCTATCTTCAATTTAATTGAGTCTTTCCTCTATCACTTTCATCCTGCTATTATGCCCTTTGAATATTTTTTTAAATTTCAAGTATACTTTCTAGTTATAAAATTTCCATTTGGTACATTTTCTAAGCTTATATTTATTTGATGAACATGTCCCTCTTCTTTCAATTCATTTCAGATGTGCCTACTTTCATTTCATGGATCATAGTTATAGTGATATCCGCTTCATAGTATTTGTCTGATAATTCTAACATTTATATAATATCAAGGTTCATTTCTGTTGATTTTTTTTCTTTGAGAATTTGTCACATTTTCTCATTAGCCTCTATAAAACTGGCTTTGCATTCATTATATATTAGAAGACTTCTTTGCATTTATCTTCCCTGTTAAACCAGGGTGTAGTAAAGAACAAAAACTACTGTATTTCATTTGTATCTTTATATTATTAAAATTAGGAAGCATATCAAAACAATTGTTACTGAGTTCTTATTCCATTTGGATCATGATATAAATCTTCAAAGTGTTTTTGTAAAACTATATCTAATTTAATACCATAAATTAAACAGCAAGTTATTATCTTCCTGTGATTAATAAAAAGATAGATCCTCATCAAGATTACATGTTTTGCCAGGATGACAAAGATAAGAATTTGCTATTCCCAAAATTATTGTTGCATGATGTTTGAATTAAAAAGTCAAGTTTTGCAATGGCTTGAGAGGGAGAGATTTCTTGTGAGATATTGGAAATATCAGATAGCAAATGCAATAAATTAGTGGCTGTTTCAAGAGCACAAAGACAGACATATATCCTTAAATAATAAAAAGCTATGGAAATACTAAATGAATATGAGGAAGGCAGTGTGGAAATAACCACAAGGAAATTTCATTTAAATCAGGAGAATGCGGATATTTTTTGATATGTATAATGGAGAAATCCACTAAGAATTTACGAATATCAGCTGTGAATTGCAGGTCAGGAGTAGACAGTATGGAGACTTCATTCCAGATAATCCTTTTTCCTCCTATGTTTCTTTTCAATAACTTGTTAGTTTTTTTTTTTCCCTTTATTCCTTTGTGTGTGTGGTGATATTATAAACTCAAAGAAGAAATGAACACACACAAATACACACATGTATACCTATATATCATGCACATCCCCAAATATATACATAGATATATATACATATTATCTCCATATATTAACTGACATATTTGCATAATAAAACTGGTAGCAAAAGAGTTTAGATTGTGATGAACACCTTCCCAAATAATAAATATTCTCCAAGTGAAAAAAATAATAACAGTAAAATTTTAATCCCTAACTGATATACCTAAGCAGTTACTTACTCTTCATATATTAAAAAATGTATATATATATGTACACACATAATTACAAAAATAAAATTTATTGTACTATTTCTCCCTGTCTGTGCCGTAGAGTTGAAGAGAACAAGAGGTACAGGTAAAATGTAGAAGTGATGTGGAGATAAAGAGGAGACAGGTCCGTGTAGTTGGTATTTTGACTGTCTCTTCAGTAGGGAAAATAAAGCCACTAGTCCAGAAAGTATGAAGAGAATACTCAAACTATAGCAGATCTGAGATGCTATAAAATAGAAAAGTGATAGCATACAATTAGCCAAGTTATTCTATTAAAAATTGCGTGATGTGTATTTAGAATGGAAAAGCATAAGCTGTTTTATTTTCCTGACTTACAGCCAATTCAATAAAATTCAAAAGCATTGTATTTGACACTGATAATCACATAAGATGGTTACAAAACAAGAATATGCCAGTAAAAACTATTAATTTTATAAAGAAATAATCATGCAAGAGGCAAAACTTTTTTCATCAGACTATATAACCCAATCTATTTTGTCTATATCCTAATCATTAAGAGTTTCTTATCCCTCCTCCCAACTAACTATAAGATAAGTAGATACAGAGAGCTTATAAAGGGTCAGGGGCTTGCTTTGCTTGAATGAAAAACAGTTTTATTTAGCACATGAATTTTATATATTCCTTGGAATCTTGGGTCTGATAGGATAGAAAGAGCATATTCCTCAATTTTAGACTTTAGGTACAGACCACCTCACGTTTATCTCAGTAACATTTACAAGCATATCATATCATTCCTTTCAACAATCTATAAAAACCGGCACCTTCATTTAAGACTTTTATTTTTTTTAAAAGTAGGCTCTCTTCTCAGATTTTGAAACATCCCTTTGCACAGCATGGGGGACAAATAACTTTGGCTTTAAAATCACTAAACCCCATATTTGCTCAATGCAGTGCACAATGTAGCCATTTATTTCACGACATTTATAAGCGAGCATTGTATGATGCTATCTCCAAATAGGAGTGTTTATAGAGCTGATGAAAGGGTTCAACGCAGACAGTTGGTAAACTGCCAATTAACAGAACCAAAATATAGAAAATGTAAGACTGCAAGAGAGAAAGAATGATGACATGGATGAAAATAAATGCAATATTTTATGATGTGTCAAATGTATAATTTTAAATGAGTGTAGAATATCCTTTTACCTTTTGTAATATTATATTGTAAATGTGGGTTCGTTCTTTTAAATGAAAGCTTTAAAAATATTACATTTATATTCTAATATTCACACTAGCATTCAATTATTTGAGTTATTAACTCATAGAAACAAAGTAAAATGAGCAATAAATTGAGGATTAGCATATTGTCCCTCTTTTCTTCATCAGTTGTGTATTTTGTTCAAGGTGCTGAACATTAGCATATTTGGTGGCTAATTTGAGAATTTTTGTATAACTTGTAAATTATTTCTTGAAGAAATTATTGTAAAATATATTATTTGCTAGTAGGAAATTCTCCTTATTCATATTTTAAACACAACTTTCGCCTTTGCAGCTCTATTTTTTTCTTATAATCTCAAGCTAGAGATGAGAATTTATAAAATTTTAGCTCATTAATATTAGGTAAAGTTTCATAAAAGTAAGGATCTATGTATTTGGTCATGCTTCTTCTGGTGTATCATGATATGAAAGTAGCATCATAATCACACATCATATAATAGTGATGTTTAAATATGAACAATTTCTCTGGAGATTTAGCATTTCTTATCATCTGTCACTACTGTATCTCTCCAACATAAGTTACAACTCCTCCAACCCTCAAAATCTCTTGTTCATAAGCAGCATATTTGCCTACTGGTCTGCGATTTGACTTTAATGCTTCTGTAATATAGTTATTATTTTCACATTCTCAGTCTCCATATTTATTTTCTCATACTCACTTAGTCTCCTCCAAAGTATCATTTGGACACTACTCTGTTTCCTTAATAAGCCCTTTTGGCAACTCAAACTTTTCCTATTAATCTCCTCCTACTTGCTAATATCAACTAAATGTCAGCATCCTTCAGATGACACCACATTCAAAACCCTTTATTCCGAAGAGGATATTCTTACTGCTTTTCAAGGTGGCTTGCATAAAAGAATTAAAATATACTTCAATTTCCTTGATTACTTTTTTAACAATCAGTGTTACCATATATTCATCATTCAACTAAAAACGAACTCACAGTCAACCTCTGCTGCAAATCAGTCCTGAACCCACTTAGATTTTTGGGACACCTTGATCTCATTATTCTCTTATCAACTCTGGATAAAATTATAGCAAAATATATTTGTAAAGCAGTCCATATACCACATGAGGTTTAACTGAATACAGAAGTCCTGAATTTTTTTTCAATTCAAAATAACAAAAAGAATTTTAAGGAAAAAAAATCACAAGTTTCCAGAATTTCATTAGTCTGGCTTAAGTTGAAAACTAACTAACCTTATATAAATAGAAAATGATATAATTATTGATAGTGATCTTCCATTGTAATGGAGGCTAAAACTATATCACTTATTAATTTGGTAACAGATTAGAACAACTGAATTCAAATCTCTGTTACACTATTTTTTCTTATTTGTATTTTCAAAATTATTAAATCCATCAAAAGATCTGAAGAAGAAGAGCTATATTTCTAGAGTTAGGCATATTTCTGGAAATGTCTGAGGACATCGCTCGCCTTCATAAACAATACAAGGTCTATTAGGGGATACAATAATCATATTGACATTGTCATCTTCAGTACTACAATCGTCAATCCAGTCATACATTCTCCTTTTTCGGTTCATCATTCCCTCATTATCTTTGAAATAATCTATTTTTCAAGAAAATAGAGCTGTGGTAATCAGAAAAATATCAGACACTTTGTTTATGATGTTATTCCTTCTATAAAAGCTGAAAAGACACTTTCCAATTATGTAATTTGAGACATAAATTAAGGGGGATTAAAAAATGAGGGACAAGACATGAGAATAATTAAACTTTTGCTTGTGTGTTGGTTCCTCTTTTTATTTTGATGTGCTTTGATTATTAAATTTGGAGACAAGAGTAAATTAGACAGAGAGAAATGTGACCTAAGAAAACTATATATCGGTATAACAACTCGATACACTGACCCGAAATGAATTATTATACCTCTGCTGGCAATGCAGGTATTTGCACTTTCTTCTCAAGTTTCTCTTCTATTTGATTATGCCACTGACTACCAATGTATCTACTTCAGCTTAAGCTCTATTCTGAGATTTAAACCCGAAGACTATAAGTAGGTAACCTTTTATTTACTCTTGAAATTTCTAGTCCTGTTATAAACTATTTTGAGACCAATTGGCTGTTATTGCCTTTAGACGTGTTGCCTCCTACTTAAATGTGGGAAACCAATTGTCTCCTCACTCTTATTCCCCACAGCTTATTAAATTCAACTGGTCATAAAGTAATTATTCAAAGTATGAACCAATTTCCATCTTAACTACACATAGTCAAGAGACAGCAAGATTCCTTTTCTGAATTGTTTTCCCAACTATCCATGGAATACAATTAATGTATGTAATTATATAGAAGAAAGGAATTAAAAAAAAAAACCCATAGATTTCTCTCAAGGTCTGGCTCTTTGCCTTCAACACAGAGTTGAGTGAGAAATAGGGCAGTAAGCCAACCTGCCCTTCTTCCAAAATCAGCCACAATAGAATCCGCTGGATTGAAATAGAACCTTAGGAGTTTAGTTTGGCACTCGGTACTTTCGACCAGTACTATATTTGTGACATGATTTACTGGGCCAACTGCCCAGAGGAGCTCTGTGTCTGGCTGCCCAGTTTTGAAATATGGAGAAGAGTTCATGACCACCATGCTTTGTAAACTTATACTTCTGTAAATTATATTTCTCTATTTAAAAATGCTTTGAGATAGCCAGATGTGTGTATTGGGAAAAAATCAACCATTTTGTGAAAGGGCTTTTGTGTACAATTTCTAAAAACCATCGGTATGACTTGAATGGGTTACACATTGCTTTCTGGCAGAGTAATTTCTGCATTTCTATAGTTGGCTAAAAATGATCAGCATTGAAATTTCATTCAAAGATTCTACAAATGTTTCATCAGTGATATTGTGTTTTATTAAATATGCTGTTAGTAAAACTATGCGGCCCAGCGGAAAGAATGTGAACTTTGTGTCAGACAAATCAGAGTATGAATCCAAATTCGTTCACATACTTGCTGTGAAAGCATGGACAAATTTATTAACTAAATTTCCCAAGATTTATTTTTCCAACCATCTGTAAAATTGCCGTATTGGGTTGTGGTAGAGATTACATGAGATAACCTATGCAGACCCTGACAGCGACATCCTATGAGATAATGACTGTTATTTTACCCATTTTTCAAATAAAGAAATTAAGGCTTAAGTAATTTATTTATGGTCAGAAAGGAGACAAGTGACCAAGCTCATGTTTAAACATAGACAAAGTGATCTCCAAACCCAAAATATAACTAAGTACTATCCCTTCTTATATCACCTTGGTTATCTGTTCATTAACATTCTCCCAGTCATCACATCATCATTTTTAGTATCATTGACATCATTGTCCCATAGTTGTTGCATTTATTAAGTTGCTTATCATACCATCATCATTGTCATCATCATTATAAATGTAAGTTCTCAAATCGAGACCACCATTCATGTTGCAGTCCTACAACCTCCTAGCCATATAAACTTGGGCAATCATAAATTTACTATACCTCACTTTTCTTATTTTCAAATTGGGAGTGATACTTTTACTTTCATCTTAGTATCACTGTCAAGTTTAAGTAAACATAT
Organism: Ceratotherium simum simum; assembly: GCF_057802395.1. Taxonomy (NCBI): domain Eukaryota; kingdom Metazoa; phylum Chordata; class Mammalia; order Perissodactyla; family Rhinocerotidae; genus Ceratotherium; species Ceratotherium simum. The sequence goes on from NC_141909.1 coordinate 49,024,115, forward strand.
TTGAATAAAACATTTAGAAGAATGAACATATACTGTGATTGTAAAATATGATTAGCAATAACAATTTGAATGATTTTCTATAGGATGAAGTGTAACTCTTGAAGAGTATTTGGCCTTAATGAGTGTTCAATAATGACAGTTTTTACTAAATTCTTTTATATTAGATTTAAATTGATTCTCAAGCCAAAATATATCGTTTAAGCCAGTGTATTGTAATTTAAAATGCAACTAGATAGAAGTCAAAAAATTCTAAGTTGAGTTGAGATCTTAACATTGTCATTAACAAATCATATGATCATTTACTAAAACTTTGCAGTCTGAACTTCATCTTCTTCATCAAAATATTTATAAATATCAAATGGAAATTTTCTATTTACCACCAAGAATGGTGGAAAAGATTAATCATATTAATAAAAATGTAAACTGAAAGCCAATATCAAGGTGACCTTAATTGGATTGTTAATTCTTTCCAGTAGATCTTGTCCTACCTAAATTAATTTTTTGTATGAAAGTGGGGAAGATGACTAGACATGTCTCTCTATCAAATCATGTGATTGATGAGTCTGATTGATTAGGGCACAAATGTTGTTAATTTTGGATTTTTTATACAAATAAAAACCTGACCATAAATTATACCACAAATATTAATTCTCTTGCAATTGAGTGTTACAAATCAGAACGTAATCTAGAGGGATAGCAATAGTTATCTCTGCATATGAATAAATGAAGTATTAATAATTTTTAATAATTAGGATTCATAAAGCATAATAGGCTAATGAATGAAATAATAAACTTCTTATTTTAGTCTAAGAAGTATTTAGTCTTCATTTATGCAAGTAGTTCTAATGAAGACAGTGCTGATTGAGTATTTTGACCCTTTGTACATCACTTCCTTCTGAGGCAAAATTTTACTGGCTCTCTTTCTCATTAAGCTTCTGTTTGAAATTGATTCATATTCAGAACTGAAGGTGAAGAAACCTGGGCATTCATTTAGATGATTAATTAGGAAGAAAAATTTTATTCAGTTTGAAAAAATGATACACAACTCTATTAGCCACTCAACATTGGCTGAAAATGAGATGTGATTCCAAGAAGTATGATTTGTTTTCCTGAGGATGATGGAATTACTATCAGGATGACTTCTACTGACTGAACTGACTTTATTGCACCGGCAAGACATTCCAAATGTGGTCATGATATCGGCTTACAAGTACCCCATTTATTTAAAGCATGAAATTTGAACTAACATTGGAGGTGATTTACTCATGTCCTTCATATTTAACCAATGGAATAAACTTTTTCTAAAAGAGAATACTGGTAGATACGTGACTCTTACTTAAGGTTGAATACTTTTTCTGCCTTAAAGGTTAATAGGCTAGATTTCAGAAATATATATTTCATATATATGTTTCGTGGTTTTTTCCATCCACCTATTTTCCATCTAATACACTTTAATCACTGTGATAGTCACAGATAATTAAGAAGCCTACCTTCCCTGTCTTCCATTGAATTTAATAATAAACAATATAGCCCTACTTTGTGCTGCATGGTTTTCTTAGGCACTGAGAGTTGAAAAATTGAAAAGTATTTCTTGGGTAATTCATAGAATTAGTATTTTCACTAGTGTTTACTTCTAGGTTTTATTTCAGGGTAGTAGATAGCTCTGAAACAATTAGGCGAGCACATGTTTATTATAGTAAAGAAAGTAATAAGCTGTGACTGGATCATTTAAAGAAAGTTTCTCTAATTAAAAATATATTGTTATAATCGTAAGGCAAGACTACAGGAAGTTTGCCTAACATAAAGAATTGGAAACTTTAGAGTATTTAAATATGAAGAGAATAATAACAAAGGAAATAAATCACATTTGTGATTTGAGGATATTGCAAACTGAGTTAAGCCAATGTTGGTAATTACATTTATTACTTTCTTTTGTCCAATATCAATACAATTAAATAATTAGAGACAAATGAGAGATAAAAGTCTTTCTCCTCCTCCTACTTAAATCTACTACCAAGTGGAAGCAAATCTAGAATGAGATTCTGACACACACAAACACACCTTAGCAAGAAGACAAAAAACTATCATATAACCTGTAACTTTGATAATGTTCAAACTCTGTCATTTTAACATACTTGAAAAGTACTTTGTATGAAAGGTTTATTTGAGATTATTATGACAATATCCTAGAGGCAGACTTTAACTTACATTTTAATCTGACTGCATGAAGATCTTCTTATTAGCTAAACATACAGGACTAGATGGGAGTCCAGGCCCAGGGCATCTTTCTGAAGGGCCACCTTCTGATTCTTATAGAGTTTTTAAACATTATTCAAAGAAGATAAGGATGCTTAAACAATATTTCCCTTCAAATCACATGTCTTAAACACCATTTAAAGGGAAAAAAATTATGTATAATATTAATTATGCTAATTAAGAAAATTTATACTGCTGGTCGGAGATAAAGATAGTTGAAATATCTCTGACTAATCTTAACTAAAAATGTCTATAGTATATATTTTTTCTTAGTTTACTTCAAATATGAACTACACAACTCTAAATTGTACATTAAAACTAATTTACATCAATAAATAACTACAGTTAATGCTAACAGTTCAAAAAGAAAATTAAAAACAATATAATTTTCAATCCCTACATATTTCAGTGTGGTCCTCTAGAAAAATTAAAGCATCCCCTTATATCATGAGGATTACATTCTCAAAAACTTTATAATAATTTAATAAAAATTCATTAAATATACCAGCTGAACATTTTCCCCACAAAATTATCTTCACAACTTATTTCTCCACATCATAATCTAATTCAGGACCAACCACATTTGGTTGTTATGCACCTCCAGACTGTCTCAATTTTTAACTGTCCTTTTTGTTAGTAATATTCTTATCTGTTGAAGGAAGCAGATGTATCTGACTGCCCTATTTTGGGGAGGTTTAAATTACCCCAATTCTCTGTAATTCTTGTAAATCGGGAAGTGAAAACAAAAGACTTTATTAGGCTCAAGTTAAACTTTTCTTTCCTAAAATTATATTATACATGACATTTGGTGCCTAATTTTGCATTAAATGTTACATTGTATTCAGTCAGTGCAATATGATTGATGCTGATATTGGCCAATTGATTAAAATGGTGACAATTGGATTCCTTCTTCATGTATTGTTTTTCCTTTTGTTATCAAAACATATCTTGGCAGGACATGAATATCTAGCCCCGCCCCCCCCCCCCCCCCGCCAACCATGTGCCAGACAATTGCCAATATCAATTGATTACTCTTGCCTAAACTAATGGTCATATTAGGAGTTGAGAAGTAGTGACTTTTTAAAAAATCTACAATTTAATAGTGATTAATAGTGATTAGCTTTTATCTCTAAAAGTAGGTCTTAAAAGCTCTTTAAGTAGAGCTTCCACTGATTGTTCAAGGCTGTTCATTTATATGGGGATGCCTTTCCTACTGGAAAAGAATGATAATGTTCAGTTCTTTACTTAGATTTCCTCTAAAATTGTTACCTAGTAATCATAATTTTCTCAACATATTTCTCCTTTGTGATAGACCATGTAGATTGCGCCAAAATTATTATTTTATTAATTTGGTGATTAAACATATCACTATAGCTACCTGGGAATGAAAGTATGAATTGTTTGTTTCTTTGTTTTGTTTCATGTTGTTATTTAAACTCTCTTCAATATCTGAGAATACCCTAGTCACAGCCCTTACCACATCTAATATATCATCATAAGAATCTATGAAACTCAATTCATCCAAAGCCACCATTCTTGCCTGGGCATTTCCATAATATTCAATAATTATTTTCTTGCCATTTTTGAGTAGATGAATTGTTGTATGTAAATTGGTCATATTCTAATCCTGATATTCTCTTGTCTTTCACCCTCCCACATTAAGGCAACTTCTCTCCTTCTACAGTGGTCACAGAATGCTCTATTGGGTGGAATCAGGAATTCTATAGATAAAAATAGTCATTATTCTTGGCAGACAATCATCCTCAGAAAATTTGACAGTGGTATACTGTAAGACTGTTTTACGTATAAAACATTTGGTTTTATCATAATGTTTCTACTAGTTTGTCTTTTTGGGTTGTTAACTAGGAAGTTATCTATTTAAATGAAGCCAACATTGATCTACTAACTTAAGTCCCTTTGTACCTAATTGAGACATTTTTCCTAACTTAGCATACTGGAAGTGTTGGTATAGCCTTATGTGGATAAGTATGTTTTTGAAGAAGGCCTTTCAGCAATATTTCATCAAATAAATTTAGATTGACATTCTGATTTGCCCAGTATAAACCTGTTAATGGTAATTATTAAAGTTTAACACAAAAAACATATAATATTTTAGTCTGCGGGACTTTCCAACAATCTGATTGGTGGAGATTATTATCTAGATGGTTTTCACAGCGTAATATCTCTACAGTGCTGTATAATCTTTGTACTATAAATGCAATTAGCAGAGTCAACAGCTATTATATAATCTACTCTCTCCCATATAGCCATAACATAGACTTTGTTCTAAAGGTATATATACGTTTAATGTTTGCCACCATTCTGTATGTGGAATTCTTACCAGACATTTTCTTGTCTGAATTTCATTCTTTACCAAATTCTTCAGAAAGGGCTCATAAGAACACCATTCCAACATGTCTTGCATATTTGAGTGAATTCGTTATGCTTTAAGTCATTTTGTCTTTATTAAAAATCTATGATTCACATTTTTTCCCTTGAGTATCTTACATAGGTTATTCCATTTCATTTTAGCATAAATTCCTGTCAAAAAGTGTGATGACAATTTGATTTTCTGTCACTTAAAAGTGACTTGACCTTTTGCCTGAATACCACACAGATTATTTTTTTTTAAGTCCAATATTTTTACTATAAAATGTCTCAGTTTCCCATTCTTGGTTGATTTTTTTTCAGGTATATGGTACATACCACTGTACAGTTTCAAGTTCAATTTTACTTCAGTAAAATTTTCTTCAAGTGCTGCTATAAATATTTGTCATATTCCATTCATTTCTGTTTTCATCTTGGAATATTCCTATAAGTGAATTGCACCTTTTTTTTTTGCCTATGTACCATAACTCTCCCTTTTTAAAAAATACTTTTAACTCTTTTTCTCATTTCTTTTGATGTTTAAAATTTTACTACTTCACATTTTTTGCTTCTCTTAAAGCATGTTTTGAATTTATAATCTCTTGAGTTCCTTCTGGTTTAGTCTTTATATTTGTTATGAATGTTTACATTTCATTACATTGTTTTCCTGAGTTCTGTCACCTCTAATGTCAACTATTCCTTTTATCCAATCAACTGATTTGTGAGTTTTTCTAATACTCTTTTTTGTTTTTCTTTTATTGCTTCTATATTTTTCTTAATTTATTACATTATAAAATTTTAACTTATTATTTCCATCTATTTTATAATAATAACTTTCTAGCATTCTTTCTTCGATTGTAGGGATGTTATTCTGCTCTTCATTCTCTTTTTTCCTTTGTCAACTTTGTGTGGAATTACATCAAAATACTTTTCTCTTGCTCATTTTTAATGTGAAAAGAAGTATTCTCGTTCTTTTAGAGGGAGAAGTGGGTCAAGATTACTTTTCTAGCTTCCTGGGTTTTAAATTTCTTCTCTTGTTTTTGCAAAGTGGTAGAATAAATGGTCTCCTACTTCGTGAGACATCCTTCTGCCCAACTTCCCCAAATTTCCTTTGACTCTTAGTTGTTTTCCTCTAATGTCCCTGCCCTGATACATTTGGATTTTACTCTCAGCAGTTCTTTCTCAGTTTGAGGTTTTATATCAAAAGGGAGAGCTTATAGAGCTCAGAATTCTCCAGTTATAAAAGACATCATCATGCCACGTGCACTCCCTTGCGCTCACTCATATATTAGACCTGCATGGCTACCTTCCAGGTTCAGTTTTCATCCTTACCTTCACCTGCTATGCTTTCTAGTAAGTACTTTTTGGTTGGTGTAGAGTTTCTCCTCTTCAAGAACCACAAGAAGCCCAATGTCTCCTTCCGCTTCCTCCTCTTACAGTTATCAATGGTGTAATTCTCAGTCCCCTTCCACTCACATTTGGCAGTTGGTGGGACTAATGGATCCCTTAGTTTAGCGGGTCTTTTGTTAATCTAGTTGTTCTGTCTTTTTTTTTTTTTTTGAGAGGATATTAGAAGAGATTCACAAATCCTGTTACTACTACTATTTTCCTGCAATTCTCCAATCCACTATATTTGAATATAGGAATCCCCATTTAACACCATTTGGGCACTCAGTACTGACCTAAGTAAATACTGGCCTAAAATGCTCAGAAAATTCTCCAGTCAAGAGTGAATTTGTGTGATATTTGATGAATTATGAAAGTCATTAAGTGTTAGGTGCGGTCTTTCTTATATGATTGCTAAGAGATTTCTAGATGTGGCTCCCAATATTTATTAGCTCATCTAATAAATGAATGTGATTTAGTCAGGACTTTTCCTAAAGATTATATTTAGAGAGCAAGGAAGCATTGTATAACAATGATTCCTTAATGCCCATGATTCTTCCCATCGATGGCTTGGCAAAGGTCATTGCTCAGCAAATTTATGAGATTGACTAGTGTTATCCGTGTGAGGTCCTCTATCAAACAGTTGTTGTAATTGTTCATAACGTATCTACCTCTGAAGCTGAGAAATCTAACTACAAAATATTAAAAACTGAGCATGCTAGAAGATCGATACACAATGAACTATTCTCACTCTTTGGTGTCGTGTCACATGCCTAGAACCCTGACCAAGTCCACATTCTACCATGAAAAGAGGATTCTGTCACATGGCCTGCCTGGAAAATTATTTGAATCCTAAAATATAGTGTTATCACATCTCCCTACAGTAAACTCTAAAAATACTTGTTGGCATAGATAGCTGTGTTTTTATCAAGCCTATAATTTTTTTGTGTTATATTCTCAATACCTGTTTTTATTTGTGGTAGAATTTAATGTTAGATTTGCTTTTATTATAATATACCACCTGGTATCTCAGTTGTGAGGAAATGGAGCCATACCCTCACCTATGTTGATTTATGGGAGATTATTGATATTATTAGTATCTACCAAAATAACCCAACAACAATGCATGACCAAACTGGACCTGGTAAGTTAACAACATAGAGAGCCAAAATATTAGTAATGCAGACAGAAGGCTGAATAGTATGGAAAGACTTCAACTATTTAAATATAAAAGATTATACTAAATTTTAAAAGAATCTTATCATATCCAAATTGAATAGACTACTGAATGCTTAAAAAATTCTATAGCCCTCTCATCTGACCAACAGTGTATCATATCAGAGCTAAAGAGATGATTTTGAGAAAAGTAGTCAGACATTCTCAGTCACCACTTAAGTGAAGCAATAACGAGAATTTCAAAGAGAATATATTCTTTTATGCAGTATTTCAGTGTAGCTGCAAACATAGAAATTACATCACTAATATTTCTAGAAGATCATTGATCCTGGATCCTGACACAGTTTCACTGATAAAAATGTAATATAAGTGATTTTACTTAGGCATACCTTATGAAACATATCAAGATCTTTATTTATTATCAGAAAGTAAATATTAAAAATTCACATTGCATTACTGTAAGGACTTTATTACCAGATGTGAGGATATCAGTATAACAAAATAAAATTACCTTTAAAATGGTAAATGTATAGAACATTTTAATAGAAAGCTCATAAAGAGCATAATAGGGAAACATTGGAGTGTACAATGATTTAATAAATGTTACATTTAATGTTATAAATGGCATGTTCCAGTCTTGCCCTGTTTTATTTAAACGTTTATAAGCCAAGATAGCCAAAGATAGCCAAGAATTGCTCAAACTTAACCTTTATTTTATATATGCAGTAATATATGAAGGGAAAACGGTGTTATATATTCTCACTTACATTTATTACTATTCTCTGGAACAAGTTTAGAACACTGCTGATGTATTTATGAGTATAAATCAATATTGAAAACAGAATCCATGCAACTATCAATTTTCTTCAATGGGGAAACAAAATGGACAACTGCTTGCCACATTTTATCAATTCTAAGACACATTTAATCATATAATGCACCATTCTATAAATTTACTACTATGGAAGAGAAGAATAATGCACATTGAGCTATAACCCAATTCCTTCTTTTCCCTCGTGAATGCTTATGAAAAGCTTGTCATGTCTTTTCTGCTACAATCCCAAGGCATAGCTCCAGGGCTTATGATCATGCAGGGGAGGAGTTGATATTCCTCAAACCGTGAATCAGTTGAGATTTCCGTATAGAACTGGACCCACGTTTCTGCCATATCATGTGTTATTGAATCCCATAAACTGCTTCTTCCAGAGAGAGAGTACGTACTTCCTTAACTAGGCAGCTAAAAGCCCCAGAGTCTGAGTCTTTCCTATACACCAACATCCAGCTTGGCTAAATCACTGTGTTCTGCCCTAAACTGCAGTGGGACGAGGAGAGCCCACTTTCCTGCTGCGGCTCCTGTCTCTGTGCATTTTCAAAAGTAAATGCTTCTCTAGCAGCGTTGGTGCATGTGTTGTCTAAGCTTTTACCTTTGTTTTGGATAGAATATTACAATTGTTGAATGAGCTATTTTAAATTTCTTAGATATTTTTCATATACCAAATTTGGGTACATATAAACAAAAAATATATACATGAAAAAAATGATTAAGAAATTTTATAAAATCACCAATGCGTAAAGATACATGCACCCCTGTGTTCATTGCAGCATTATTATGCTTGGAAGCAACCTAAGTGCCCAACAAAGGACGAATGGATGAAGAAGATGTGGTGTATATACACAATGGAATACTACTCAGCCATAAGAAACAATGAAATCCAGCCGTTTGTGACAACATGGACGGACATTGAGGGTACTATGCTAAGTGAAATAAGTCAGAGAGAGAAAGTTATGATCTCACTCATAAGTATAGGGTAAAAACAACAACAAACACATAGAGACAGAGATTGGATTGGTGGTTACCAGAGGGGAAATGGGGAGGGAGGAGGGCGAAAGGGATAATTAGGCACATGTGTGTGGTGATGGATTGTAATTAGTATTTGAGTGGTGAACATGATGTAATCTATGCAGAAATAGAAGTATAATGATGTACATCTGAAATTTATATAATGTTATAAACCAAAGTTAATTCAATAAAAAAGAAAAAAAAGAAATTTTATAAATTCTCTCTCATATAGTCTAAATCTTCTATTTCAATTTTTCTAATCATAGTCAACAATTTCATGTTTCCACATAATGGAGTACTCTATGCCCACTGTCAAGAGCATTGGTTATCTAGCAATTTTTAGACAAGTACTTAATTGTTGTCTCCAGAATTTTCTTCCAGGCCACTGAAACTCGTTTTTCAAAATTTGACGCTAGTATTACATCGGTATGTTTTATTTGACTATATTCGTTATTTGTTTTTTTTGCTCAAGGTAATTACTTGTTCCTGGAATTTAAGCTGCTCTTTACAAAATCTCTTGGAAGTTCTAACAAACTGATAACCAAAACAATATATAAATTGTTTATAGTCTAGTCTCTCCCTCCCTCTCTCTATTTTGTTCAAATATTACTAGTAATTCGACAATTTCCTGTTTCATTTTTTCCCATGGCTAGCGATTGGAAATTCTTTTGCATGTTTCAGATTAATAAAATAAGATAGCTTTCCTACTTGGGAGTGTCTTCCTTTTTCAAGCCCCATAAAGTATTTGCTTATTGCTTTCAAGAAAATTTGAAAATGCAGCCATTCCTTCAACAATGAATATTTCCTCCACTAATCCCTTATGTATACCCTGTGGTTCTGCATCTGTGCCTCTGCATACACAATAATATTTTGCGTTTCAATGCTGAGACATAGTTGAACATTTTAAAAGACATTTTAAACGGTAATCAAACTTGACGTGCGTAGTTCCAATAACACGCATGACTCAATTGAAGTAATTACAATATGAATAGCTGAGACCAAGGTCATACATGGCAGGTAATGACAGCTCTGTCTTAACTGCTAACAGTCTTACAATAAATGTAAGACTGTTAGAATTGTGACAACAATTGTCAGATGCATCTCACATCTGGTAATAAAGTCCTTACAGTAATGCAATGTGAATCACTTAGGATCAATGAAATAATTGTTTGCATATTTCAGGTACATATTTTATCCTAAAATATGGATATAATTACTTCCATGCTAAATCCATTTTTTTCTACGAAATCATGATGTTTTTTGTTATTGGGAACATATTTACTACTAAGTATTATATATGTATTGGTATACATACAACATTTTACATTTCCAAATTTGTCCCAAAAAACCTCACGTATATTTCAACACCTAAAAACTTCTCTTTGAATATGTTTAATTAGTAATACTGACGAGGTAGGAGTTTTGAAATTTTAAAGAAATGTCAACTCTTCATAAAACGTAGTGCACTCAAAGCTGAATATATTAATGCACTGATAAATAGCTTAAAAATACATAGCTTTAGGGGCCGGCCCCCTGGCATAGCGGTTAAGTGCGCGTGCTCCACTGCTGGTGGCCTGGGTTCGGATCCCAGGCGCACACCGACGCACAACCTGTCAGGCCATGCTGTGGCGGTGTCCCATATAAAGTGGAGGAAGATAGGCACAGATGTTAGCCCAGGGCCGGTCTTCCTCAGCAAAAAGAGGAGGATTGGCACAGATGTTAGCTCAGGGCTGATCTTTCTTACAAAAAAAAAAATATACATATATATATAGAGAGAGAGCTTTAAAATATAAGGGAAAATATCTTTATATATTACTCATCTAGCTATAAGAAGTTTTGATATAATTTTATTAAAAGTTTATAAGCAATAAACCCTAGCAAAAAGAAAATTTTAATTTAAAATATGGGCTGAGAGATTTACCTTGAAAATGAGACAATGAAAAAATTCCTATCAAAGGACTATGAGATAGTAAAAGAGATTTACTTACAAGTCATTGTCACATGGCAGCTGGTAAAATGAAAAACAGCACTCATTGCAGAATTCATAGCTATGTACCTAACTGTCAAAATTATAAATAGTATTTAATGTTAATGAAAAGACCGAAAGCAAGTTTTCTGACTTCCCTTTCTTATTTCCTTTTTTCTTTAGCACTTTCTGAATTCCATTAACTTCCCACTCTCAATTCACGCCCATTTTCTCTGTCATATTTCCTTCATTTCCTCTCTCTCTCTTTCTTGCATCCCTCCTTTCCTGTCTTCTCCCTTTTCTCTTCTTTCCATTTATCATTTCTTAAACTTAGTTTAGAAGAATATAATAACGGAAGCAAGTCAGAACTAATTTTTTATAGAGACTTTATTCCTTTTCAGTGAAAAATTTCACCTGTCTAGTCTATACATTTGAACTTTTTCCTATAGCATTAAATCACTATATCCTTCACTGAAGGTAAGAGTAATGAGAGAGCAGGGCAATGTATGTATCAATGATCAAAGGACACAGAGAAGGGAAGAAAGGTAATAGTATTTATTTTTAAGCAATTTTTATGGAAATATATTTATAAAAAGTGAAGAAATTGGATGGCTCCATGATTTTATTTCAAAGTCAACATCTGCAAGAACACCATGAAGATCCAGAAATGAGAAATTACCAACATTCAATATCCCCCCATACCTTCTCCTCTTTTCACTTTCCAAGGTTAGCTCTTAGCCTGATTTATGTCACTATACACTAATTTTGCCTGTTTCTAAACTTTACAATAATGGAATTATACAGTAGGTATCCTTTTGTGTCTTGGTTTGTTTGTTTATTATACAGAAGCTCATCTATGTTGTTGCAAGCAGCAGTGGTCTGTTCATTGCCATCACTTTACAATATTCTGCTTTAAAATATACCATGCATTATTATCCATACATAGTTGCAGATTTGGATTGCTTCTGGCTGGAGCCATCATACATGAATATTCTTAACCATGTCTTTTTTCACACACACACACACACACACACACACACATGTTTTGTATATAACTGTGAGTGGAATTGCTCGTTCAAAGAGCAAGCATACGTTGAATTTTTTTACATATAGCAGAGAGTTTTCCAATGTGAACTCTCAGCAATAATGTTCTTTGTATTCAGTTGCTCCACGTCCTGCATCTTCCTGATGACTAAGAATTGTGTTCCTTCCATGGATTTATCATTGTCATATCATTTTTATGATGTTCCTACAAACATATTTGCTTTTTAAAATTTTGTATTGTCGGTATTTTTATTTTATGAGACTATATTAGATTGAGAACTAGGAAATTATTTTGTTTTAAAAATAGATAGAAATCAGCAAGTTCATAGGTTCACTCTAATCCATTCTAGATAGAAATCCTTTGCTGATGTACGCAGTTGCAAATGGCTTCTCCGAATCTGTAGCTTTTAGAAGTCACGTATGTAGATATTTAATTAGTCTTGATAATATGCTATAGTTTTCTGCTTATTGGAATTTTCATTTCCTTTATTCAATTTTTTTTGGTTTAATTTTCTATGATTTTCCTAATTAGTTGAGAAGTATACTTATATTGTTGAATTTTCAGCCTTTCTTCTTTTCTAGTACTTGCATCTAAATCTATGGATTTCTCTAGAAGCACAGTTTTATCTGCCTTCCACACTTTTTGATATATTTCATTTTTATATAGTTGAAAATATTTTCTAATTTTCATTTTTGAATGGAAGTGTTTTTACTATTTTCCTAGCTATATAGAGAGGAGAATTTTTCTAGTTATCTCATGTTACTGAGTTCTACTTGAATTCCATTGAGGTTGGAAAACATATTTTACAATATTTATTCCTTTGGAATTGGTGGAGACTTTCTTTAGAGCCCAACTTTCATCAATTTTGGTAAAATTTCTGTGAGATAATGCCAAGAATATTTATTCTGTCATTGTTCAGTGTACTTTCATATATGCCATTTATGTGAGTTTTGTTAATCGGGCTGTTCAGGTATTTTATTATCTTCTTGATATTTTCGTTTTTTTTTTTATATCTGTTACAGAGAGAGTAATATTATTTGTATATTTCTCCTCTAATATCTGTCAATTTTCCCTTTACACATTTAAAAGTCATAATACTAGTTATATACAGATTTAGAATTGTTATATAATAAGAGAGGATTAAATTTTTTATTATTCTATATATAAATCTTTGTTTCCATAAATCTTTCTTGTCTTAAATTATATTGTATATAACGTTAATATAGACACATTAGCTTATTTTGATTAAATTTTTTTGTGATATATCTTTATCCATACTTTTGCTTTAAGCCTTTCTATCTAATTATATATGTGTGTATCTCTTGTAAGCTGCATGTCCCTAGGCTTTGGGTTTTTTCTTTAATCATTAACAGGAAATTTAATTCATAAGAATTTTATGTAATTGCTGACATTTTGATTTAGAGATCCAATCTAAATATGTATTTTCTGTTTTTCCCATCTGTTCCATATTTCTTTAGCTCTCCTTGGGATACATTTGGATTAAGTATATTTATTATGAATTTTCTCTTATTTTAGCTTCTATTTGTTCATTTTCCACTCTTCTTTTAGTTACTTCCCATATAACAATGTAAATCCTAGCTTATTAGTAGTTTTACCACATTTCAATACAAGAATTCAATACAAAGGTCTCAGAACATAGCTTCCTTAAACCCTTTTTGGTATTTTGTGTTTGTCACGAAGTATAGTTCTCTATATATTTTAGTCCCACAAGAGAGCCTTAGAAATATTACGTTTTTGTACAGCATTATTTATTTAAATATGCTTATGTATTTTCCCTTTCATTTATTCTTTTTTTCTTCTTACCTGGGATTTTTTTCCACAGCATAAAAAAATTCCTTTTAGGAATAAATTCTTGCCAATTTCCTACCCACTGTTTCCTCCACTGGTATGGAAATATTTTTACTTTACTTTGACTGCTTAAAATATTTCCCTAGTTATAGAATTTTATATCGTAGTGATTTTCTTCCAACACCATGAATACGATATAAGGGTGTTTGTGTGTGTGTGTGTCTGTGTGGTTTCCACCCTTTCTAGGGAGAAGTTAATTGCAAGTTTTACTATTGCTCTTTTGAAGACAATGAATCCCTTCCACTGCTGCCCTACTACTCTTAATATTTTTACTTTATCTCTGGATTTCAGTAGTTTAGCTGTGCTGTACTTAAGTACGATTTTCTTTCCATTTATTCTGCTTGGAATGTGCAGAGATTCTTAAATATGTAGTATAATTCTTTCAGATTTTTTGGAAAATTTCTAACCATTATTTCTTCAAACATTGCATCTACTCCATTTTCCCACTGTTTCTCTCCTGCTAGTTCAAATACACGAATGTTAGACCTTTCACTATGTCCCACAGGTGTCTTCTACTCTTTTCTGTATTTTAATTTCTTAATTCCTTGTCTTTCAGACTGTATATTTTCTATTTACCTACCTTCCCATTCCATAAGTCTCCCTTCATGCTATTACCAATCTTCACTGTTCTTAATTTTAAATACAGAGTTTCCATTGTTTCTTGGTTATAGATTTCAACTCTCCAGTAAGGTTTTCCATCTTGTCATCTATCTTCTGGAATGTATTAATCACCGTTTCTATACTAAAAATTCCAATACAAAGATCATTCATAATCCTATTTTCTTCTTTTTCTTTTCTTTTATGGTCTTCTGTCTTGAAATGCCTGTTAAATTTTTATTAGATGTCATCTATTAGATGTAAAAACAATAAAGCTTTTGAGTACTATCACCTGCCCTTAGAGAGAATTTACCTTATTCTCCAACAGGGAGCTAAATTAGGGTCAGAACACCTAAATCTAAACAGGAACATAATTAACTAGAGGTTGAGTGTCAGTCTCTGTTTTCCTCCCATTTCTAAGCATAGACCCGCAGAAATTCCAACTGAGAAACAGGTGTCAGCAGAGTTATATGTTTGGTGGATTTTTGACACCAACTTTTGTTTCTTTGAGCCTGCTGAGTAAAAATCTTTCACTTTATAATCAGTTTTTTGCTCAATTCCTTGGCATCTTAGCCTTAAGAATACCCTAAGAATAAAAATAATATAGTGTTAATCTCATTTCTCTGTAGTTCCGTTTTCCTCAGGATCTTGATCTCTGAAGTTGTGACTGTCTCAGAATCTCTTCAATACCCATAAAAAAGATGTTTATTGTATTTTAGGCAAAGTTTCCACTTGCCCTTACTAGAATAATTTATATGCTTTAAGCCACTCTATTATTTTGGGGAATGGTATTTGGAGTAATGTTATATCTAATCATTTCCTTGATTTTTTAGTGTAAATTACCCAAGATTAATGTTTAATTCTTTACAATTCCAAAAATATTTTGGCATCACTAAACAAAAAGGAACTAGTTAAAAAAAAAAAAAAAAGAGGGGTTTCCAATGGTAAATATCAATGTAATGTTGCTGTAATGGAAACTAAATTGTTAAAGATTTTTAGATAAAATTACTATATTCTTGACTCCAAACCTTTCGATTCAATAATTTATTGGAGACGTGGCATATAAAAGACACGACTTCCAATTCTGGCAAGATGGGTCAACAAGAATCATCTTTAATTCTTGCCTCAAATAACAAAAAAATTTGGAAAAAATAATGAAACAATGGTTTTCAAGAAAACAGATATCAAACAAAGAAGAGTAATAATTAAGAAATGAGAAATATATTAGGCAAGCTCTACAATTTCCCCAATTTACTGCCTTGAATGAGTTGCAGGCTGCAGAACAGGGAAGTGAATCAAGACAGAGCTAGAAAGACTTCTTGAGATGAGGATCAATCAATCAAAATGACCCACAACTGACACGGTTGTTAAAATTAGTGAACAAGGGTATAAAAACAATTATAACTGAGATTAATATGTTCAAGAAGTTGGTGGGAAGATTGAAAATGTTAAATTGAGAAATAGAAGATGTAAAAAAGTTCCAAACTAAATGTATTGAGATAAAAACTAGAATGTCTGAAATGAAAAATATAGTAGATGTTATTAACAAAAGATGACATTGCAGAATAAAAGATTAGTAAATTTGAAGACATGGAAATAGAAACGATCTAATATGAAACACAGAAAAGAGAATTTTTTAATAAAAGGAGTCCATCATCAGTGAGCTATAGGACACTTTAAGTGGCCTGACACAAATATATTGGAATCTCTGTAGGACAGCAGAGAGACATAGGAGCAGAAAATCTAACTGAATAATAATGGCTAAGATACTTCCCAACTTGATGATAAGTATATACCCACAGATTCAAGAAGTGTAACAACTCTCCACCCAAACTCCCACACAAATAAACATTACAAAAACTACACCAAGGCACATCATAACCAAATTGCTTAAAATCAGTGATAAAGAGAAATTAAAAAAACAAGTCAGAGATAAGCGACATTTGTGCAGAGCAACAAAGTTAAATTAATAGCAGATTTTCCATTGTAAACAGTGACAATGAGACGGTAGTGAAACAATGTCTTTAAAGTACTGAAAAGAAAACTTATTAATACAGAATTTCATACTCAGTGAAGAATATTGTTCAAAAACAAAGGTAAAATACTTATTAAGACATGCCGAAGCTCAAAAAGTTCATTATCAGCAGACGTGCACAATAAAAAATGTTAAGGAAGTCCTTTAAGCAGAGGGAAGATTATACCAGATAGAAATATAGGTATATAAAAGTGAATAAATACCACTAGAAATGGTAACTGTATATATGAGATTTTAAAAAGCAATTAAATCTCTTTAAAAGATAATTAACCGTTTAAGAAAAAATAAATGCAGTATGGTGTGGAAGATGTAAAATATGCAGAATTAAGATATATAATTACAATAACACAAAGTCCAGAAAGGGATATACAGAAATATAATAATGTAAGAATCTTATATTATACATGAAGCAGTTTAATATAGCTTTAACATGTGTTGACAAATTAAATATGTGTATTATAAACCATTAAGCAACCACTAAAATAACAAAGGAAAGAGTAATGAATAATAAGCTAATAAATGAGGTAAATCAGAATCTTGAAACATACTCTGTTAATCCAAAACCAAACAGAAAGTAGGAAAAGGGGAACAAGGAACAGATAAGAAAAAAAGATAGAAAGATAGAGCAAGTTGATAGGTGTAAAGTCAATCATATCAGTAAACCTGCTAAATATAAATGGTCTAAATAACCCATTTGAAAGAGAGATTGTCAGATTGGATTAAAAAACAAAGCAACACCCAACTATATGCTGCCTACCAAGAAATTCACGTTAAGTATAAATATGCACTAAATAAAAGTAATAGAATGTAAAAGGATATATCATGCCAACATTAGTTTTAAGAAAAAGGTGAGAGGAACTCTATAAATATAAGACAACATAGATTTCATTGCAAAGAATATCAATAAGGATGAACATGGTCATTTCATAATGATAAATATGTCTGTTAATCAAGAGGACCATAATGATCCTAAATGGGTATGTATCTAATTACAGAGCTTAAAAATATATGAAGTAAAAACTAATGGAACTGAAAATATAAATAGACATATTATCAGTTATAGAGACAATTTTAATATGTATCTCAATGATAGTTAGAAGAAATAGGGAGAAAATCAGTAGATATGGAATACTTAAATAACCCTATTAGCCATCTTGATCTAATTAACATTTACAGAACACTTTACCCAATACCAGCAGAATATAACTTATTTGCAAATGCACTTGGGACATTTCCCAAAACAGATCATATTATGGGCTATAAAACAAAGTGTAATAAATGTAAAAAGTATTCAAGTTATTTAAAGTATGTTCTTTGATCACAGTGGAATTCAATGAGAAATCAATAAAAGAACGATACCTGGAAAATCCGCAAATATTTGAAACCAAATAACATAACTCTTTAGTCCTAGATATTTATCTCAGGGAAATAAAAATGTTTAGCCATACAAAGACTTGTATACATATATTCAAAGAATATTTGTTTGTAAAACTGAAAATAGCTCAAGTATCTAACAATAGGTGAATGGATAACAAATGTGATAATGTATACAATGGAATACAATTCAGCAATAAAAAGGAGTAAACTAATAATGCATGCCACAGCATGCTTATATCTCAAAATAATTATGCAGACTGGAAAATAACATACAAAATAAGTGCATCCTGTATAATTCCATTTATCTGAAGTTCTATATAATGCAAATTAGTCTAGAATGACATTAAGCAGATCAGTGATTACCTGGGGAAGGTGAGGGGTTGAAGGGATGTGGGAGAGGCAGACAATATGTATCAAAAAGGGTATAAGAAAATTTTGAAGAGTGATGGATATATTTTTAACATTTTGATGATAGCTTCATGGGTGTATATAGATGTCAAAACATACTAATTCAAAGACGTTCAATTATGCAATTTACTATATATCAATTATAACTCAATAGAGATAAAAAAGTACAATTTTAGAGGAAATATAGAATTTCAATATGTGGGTTATTCAGTTATATTCCAGTTTACTCCCTCATTTAAAAAAATGAGAACTAAAAATATGTAAATTTATTCTATCTTTGTAATATGTGAGCACACTAGTGATTTCTACTTAACATAGGTCACGGAGTGTCTGACAAGTAAAATAAATAACAAAAGAGTATTTGTGTCAGATTAACATTTGTGTTAGCAGTTATTTGAAAGTTTAGCATGTTTGCTTAGCTTTTAATTCTTGATTCAAGCATATTTGCATAACATTTACTGAAAAACAACCTAAATGCTTGAAATTGCTTATCAATCATTGTAAAGTTGTCTGCCTGTATAATTTAGCTTTGTTATTCTGACACTACTGCATAAATTTGCATGGTTGCATAAAATGTCAGTATTATAGTTGTTCATACACAATTGTTAACGAATTCCTATTGTGTGCATATCACTGATGCACCTATGAAGTTTTCTTTAATTTATCCAGAGATGTTGCTAAGGTCGAGGGCATTTTGTGGCTCCTTATGAACCAAAACCTATTATAGACTACTCTACTCAGATTCCTCTCTTCCAAAAGAGCATTCCACTTGTAACACATATTGTGAATCAGAGGCATCTATATGGCTTACATCTACATTTATTTTTCTCTATATAAAAGCAATTTAGTAGTTTAAGCCCCAGTTGTTAAGGAATAATGGCACATTGCGCAATAGCAGCACATATCCAAATGAGTGAAAATGGATATTCTGATGAGTAACAATACAGGGATTGATGTGAATTACGTTTCCGTTTTAAAAGGTCACTAAACTTCAGAACAACATTAATCAGGTATTGGATTTGCAATTAGAGATACTATCACTTTTAAATCCATCAGATGTGTATGGACAGGCATAATCAATCACACACTGATTGTTTTGCAAGAAAAAGCAGCATTTCCATTCCCAACTCACTGGATTCTGCTAAAGGAAATAGTAACATAATTTTTTAAAGCACAATACAAAATTTTTGATACTTAAACAGTCTGAACTATAGTATTCTGTGAGTCTGTTGGTGTTCTTTAGAAAAAAATTCTTGCTAATTATAATTATCAATCTGATTGCATATAATTTTTAGGTTTTTGAGGTCTATCTCAATGAAGCCATGTTTCCACTTTATTTAAATTGTATGTTTTAAAAAAGAGAGAGAAAAAGAAGGGCATTATGTGGATCTGTGACTACCTCTCAATATTTGACTAATATCATCTTTTCGGAAATATAAAGGACTTCGATAAAGCTAAAGAAATTTAACAGTAAGATTTTCAAGTAATTTTTTAGAATTCTTTCAATTATTGAGTTATTAAGTTTGACAAGGGCCTAAAACGGTAATCTTAAATATAGCCATTTTGCTGTTGTTAAGTTCTCTTCTTTTGCTTGTCTGAGAACATTAGCGTTTATTTATTTTTACTTTTATATGCATGACTATTTGCATATTTACTATTTTAACATATGGTGGTTAGTAAAAGGCCATGACATATGTTTGACAATATATTGAATGATTTAAGTTTACAAAAATGATTCAGTATTCTATCTGATTTCCCAAGCTAGACCAAAAGGTTTAAATGCTATCAAAATGCCATCCCAGAGACATTCCACTGCAATAATTTGATAATTTCAGTATCAGCCTTTTCATCAGATAATTCCAACCTTGAAAAATGACAATTTAATGCTATTAATATTGTGTTTTCAATCCAATGCTTCTCTGTCTCTTGAACTGTGTACATGTCTGTGTTCATAAGCTTTGCTACACATTCTGTTTGTGGAAACTCAGTCATTTGCATATAGGTGCACTTAAAAACATAGTGTGAACAAGAACTAGATTCTACTAACATATTTGATGAGTTATGTTTTCTTTCATATTCTTTCTAGCATATTTGGTGGAAGTAGAATCCTAATTCTTGTTCACAGCATGTTTTTTAAGTATGCCTGTATGGAAATGACTGAGTTTCCACATCTATCTCTCCTCTATTTTATGTTATTATTGAAATTAGAAGAAATGTACTTTAATGAAAGAAAACATAACTCTATTGGAAAACAAAACAGGTACATCATTGAATTAAACTGATCGTGGATATTATAGGAAGAATAAAGGAAATTAAATTTATGAGGAAAATAATAAAAGTTGTAATTCAAAATACATGAAATATAACCCTTCTCTGATGAAAATCAGTACGTGCTCATGGCTCTGATTCTACACATAGGGAGTGGTGGGTGGGGCGATCACAGGGAGCAAAAATGAAATGACTGCACTTGGAACTGCTGAGTGAGTCAGGTTCCCCCATGCCCACTTTTCCCACCTTCCCCATTCCTCGAGTTCTTCCACCTCACCATGAACTTTCCATCATTCTTATATAGATCATATATATTGTGAAACAAAAGCATTTGGTTCATGGAAAAAATAAAAAAGTCTATGTAAATTCAACCACTGCCGGGAAAACTTTCTGATGTAAATATACAGGATCTGGATGAAGAGTAGAATCAGTTTTCAGGCAGTTCTTTACCACTTCAACCCATGTTGAGATGGTAAAAGGAAAAAACGAAAATGTAAAGCAACTCAAGTTTACACAAGTGATATACATAAAAGGAAAAAAAAAACTACAAATGATGAAAGATATTTTAATTTTAATCAACATAAATGCATTTGTAAATTTGCATTGAATGACATATTGGTGTCAATTGTTTATTTTTGTCCTAACAACGCTGTATTATTGAGATGTGACTTAGGATATGTACCAGTTTACTCCTAGTACTTTCTAGTATATCTTCCCCCCACCAATACACACAACACACACACACAATATTCTCAACATAGTTGACTGAGTGCTCATTTTATAATATAGTTTAAATCATGCCTCTCCTCTGTTCAAAATTCCACAATATTTTATTACGTAACTTAGAGTAAAATCCAAAATCCTTACAATGACCAACAAGATCATACTGGGTCTTCCCCAACTCCCCTTCATCTCTGACTTTATTTCAACTATCCCCCCATTAGTTTCCTTATTTTTTCATTGACTACACCAAGTACACATCTTTCATACAGCCTATGAACTTTCTATACCTCTGTGTAGAAGACTCTTCTTCCACATATGTTTATGGCTATTTCCCTCACATCTCTGTGATGTGATGTTAATAGTGAGGGCTTCTCACAAACCTGTTCACCAAGCACCCTTTACCTCACCGTACTTTATTTTTATCCTTTTAATTGTAAATTGCATGAAAAAAAGGCCTTTATTTTATTTGTAGTTATATCCTCAGCACTGAGATTAGTGCCCAGCACATATAAGGCACCCAGTAAGTATTATTTTGGTAACTCAAAAGATGTAGACATTGCATGATTTTTCGCAGACTTTTCATATAAATAAGTTTACTTAAAGATATATTTTGATTCTGATTGTACAATTTCATAAAATTTCTTTGCTGGTTTGTTTAATAGTTTGGTGTTTGTAATGTGCTTACCAAAAATATATTTGCATATTTTTTATAGAAGTTGGGGATAGAGAAGGCATATCAAAGAATGAGACAAGTCTGATTGACTTTTTTCAAAGTGATAGATTTCACTACTTAAATATTTGTAAAACAAAACCACAATTAAAACTTTTTAGATGCAACACCAAAGGCATGATCCCTGAAAGAAATAATTGATAAACTGGACTTTATTAACATTTAAAAATTCTGCTCTACAGAAGAGACTGTCAAGAAAATAAGACAAGCCACAGATTGGGAAAAAATATGTGCAAAAGACATATCTGATAAAGGACTGTTGTCTGGAATTTACAAAGAACTCTTAAAACTCAACAGTAAGAAAAGGAACAACTCAATTAAAAAACGAGCAAAAGACCTGGACGCCTCACCAAAGAAGATAACCAGATGGAAAATAAGCATACAAAAAGAGGCTCCATGTTATCAGTCATTAGGAAATTGCAAATTAAAACAATGAGATACCACTACACATCTATTAGGATGACCCAAAACCAACAATGACAACACCAAATGCTGGTGAAGATGTGAAACAACAAAAAATCTCATTCATTGCTGGTGGGAATGCAAAGTGGCACAGCCACTTTGGAAGACAGTTTGGCTGTTTCTCACAAAACTAATCATACTCTTATGATACGATCCAGCAGTCATGCTCCTTGGCATTCACTCAAAGGAATTAAAAACATGTCCACACAAAAACTTGAACACAAATGTTTATAGCAGCTTTATTCATAATCACTAAAACTTGGAATCAACCAAGATGTCCTTCCATAGGTGAATGGATAAATAAACTGTGGTATGTCCAGACAATGGAATATTACTCAACATTAAAAACAAACAAGCTATTAAGCCATGAGAAGACTGCCTTGCAGGAACTTTAATTGCATATTCCTAAGTGAAAGAAGGCAATCTGAAAAGACTACAAGCCGCCGATTCCAACTATATAACACTATGGAAAAAGCAAAACTATGGAGACAGTAAAAGGATCACTGATTACCAGAGGTTAGGAGGAGGGAGAAATGAATAGGCAGAGCACAGAGGTTCCTTAGGGTGCTGAAACTATAAATCTATAAAGAAGATTGGTTTAAAAAAATTAAATCTTTTGTGTTTTTTATAAAGTGCAAATATCTTCCCACTGCTAGAGAAATCAACAAGGAAAAATGAACAAGCTAATGTAGAAATGTACAAGAAATGGGGAAAAGATGAAATTTTTTAAAATCCAGTAATGCAAAAACAAAAAGAAATGTGAAATCAAAATGAGATATTACCTTTCAGTCCTACCAAGGATTAAGGAAAATCTTACAATCTTGGAAGTTATGTAAACTAAAACTACTCTTTTGGAGTACATTCTGACAATATCTATCAAAATTTATTGGAGCCACTTGCTCCACTTGTTAAATTTATTCCAAGAAGATATGAGTCAAGTATGCTAAGATATGTTATAAATATGTTTAACATAGGGTTTCTCATATTGGAAAAGTCTGGGGTCAACAATTTTGGATTGATTAAATAAATAAGGAATATGTATAAAATGGAGTTTTGTGAAGCTATTAATAAAGGGTTAGTTATATCTATATGTAAAGGTGATATTAGAAATAGTAAATAGCTGGGATGGCATGCAAACCAATCATAATAACATTATAAATAAACATTTGGCTGTTTGATGCATTCTGGCTGACTTTCCACACTTTCTTTAACCTATGATATAAAAGCATATCTGAGACAGATACATTGCAAAATGAAAAGAGAATGTGCCATAGAAAGTCCCCATGTCTATACAGTTATGTCTAGGTGTGTAAACACAGATGCTCATTTATGCGGTAATGAAGAGAAACAGAAAAAAGAGAGAGAGAGATTTAATAGCAGAAAATTTTTCTTAAAATGTTTTAAGCTTTTCACTATTGCTTGAATTATTAAATAAGCTTACATCATCTTTATGAAAGAAAATATATAAACATTTTCATTTTGAGAATTTGCTTTTAAGAAGATTGGTTTAAAAAAATTAAATCTTTTGTGTTTTTTTAGCACTAATGTACTTTCATCTGTTTGGAGATTCTAGATGGTATGCCTCATGGAACATGGGTATCTTGTTTTCTTCTCTCTCTCTCTCTTCCCCAAACACACACACACACACTCACACACAAAAGCTGTCTAATAATTTCAGAATGAACATGATTTGCAAAAATGGTACTCTTTTAATTTAAGTTTAATCAAAATTTCTTCCTAATTTAGTATAATCTAGAACAAATCTTAATACATGCTCAAGTGATGAGTTATCTTAGATCTAGATAAATAAGGAAGTATAAAAATATTCATCTATATTCTGTAGTGTTTTAGAATCTAATTGTGAAAATAGGTTCTATACAAAAAAAATCTATCTAGCAAGGCAGCTATTTGAAGAGTAAAGTCTAAAGTAGGTCAAATAAGCTATTAAGGAGAAATGTTAGGAACTGATTTGAACTGTGAAGGAAATGTAAGTTTTAAATAAAAGAGAAAGAGAAGACGAGCAAGCCAAGGAGCCAGTGTAAGCAAGAGAATTAGAATGTGAGATTCATGGCATTTTTAGACTATGTTATATTTATTTGAATAATTAACTTTTTTTTTTTTTTTTTTTTTTTTGGTGAGGGAGATCAGCCCTGAGCTAGCATCCGTGCTAATCCTCCTCTTTTTGCTGAGGAGGACCGGCTCTGAGCTAACATCTATTGCCAATCCTCCTCCTTTTTTTTTTTTCTTCCCCAAAGCCCCAGTAGATAGTTGTATGTCATAGATGCACATCCTTCTAGTTGCTGTATGTGGGACGCGGCCTCAGCATGGCTGGAGAAGCGGTGCATCGGTGCGCGCCTGGGATCCGAACCCCGGACCGCCAGCAGCGGAGCGCGAGCACTTAGCTGAACCAGCGGGCTGGCCCAATTAACTGGTTTTAATACAACAGGAATTTTCTACAGTGGGAATTTCAGAAATAAAGTTCAATTAAAAAAATAGTGGTAAACATATGGAAGTCCCTTTAATTATTTCAAAACTCATTTCTATGCCATCTATTTATAATCTGAGAAATCTTATTATGTGGAACTTAATATTTAGAACTATTTTAGTTTTGTGAGATATATTTAATTCAGCTGGTGCTTATTGTTGTCCTAGAAAAGGAATCCTTAATGAATTCAAATTGAATTGTAATTCAAAAGAAATTTTACTTCTCAAAAAAAAAAATTACAAGAAAAATTTAAAGTAATCATCACAGTTTTATTACTTCTTGTTTGGTTCCAGAACAAATCAGTCTGATTATTTGATCATTTTAGAGCTTTAACATATCTTTTATCTGTGATGCCAATTTTGTAGGACATGATACTACTTAAAATTCCAGTCAGCCCTAGCCAAAACAGTGCCCCTAGGTAAAATTACCCCTACTTTTCCCCACTTCCATCACCAACCTCAGCCTCTCTATTCTGCATCCCTTTTCCTCATTGATGTAGCACAGAGTATTTCCTGTTCTCTTGTAGTAAGACAAGAAGTTGAGAAAACTTGAATTTGCTGGGCCCCCAGAACCTTTGCCTTTTAAAGAAGCTAAAACCCGAGGCTAAAAAGAAGTGAAGACTTGGCCTTGAAAGCCAGCCTCCATTTCTGGAGTATAGAAGTCTTTTCATAGAGTCATCAGGGCCTTGTTGGCTCTTAAACATCATTAAATTTAACCAGAATTTACGGGATAGAAGGTGAGACAGAATAAATAAAGGAAAGAGTCACATAGATATTTTCAATGATATGCACAATCAATTTAATTAGTTTGTTTCAGGAAAAATATATATCTGTGTGTGATATATAATAATGTACATTTTTACACAAGTCAAAAATACTAATGCATAATAACACGTTTAAATGAACGATTTGTTCCCTGGTCCATTCAATTACTTTTCTTTGGTGATACAATTTCATTTTACTAGCTAAAAAGAGATATCAGCTGCAGACATTAAGTTGTACTTTCCCATGAAAATAGGAAAGTGAGAAACCCATAGCAATAAACATGTCTCTTCCCCTCTTTAGTTTTGGGGCTATCTGTCCCACAACCACGCTAGATCCCTCTTGCTATTTGAGTTATCTCAATGTGAGTTTTGGGTATAATCCTTTAGAGTCCATATCAAGAATACTAACCACGTGACTTCAACAATAATCAGGTCAAAAGACGTAAACTGCAGTGGTTTTCATGGTATTCTTCCATCAGAAACCTGTTACACAATTTCCCCTGAAGGATCTGGAATAATCTGTGCATCTGGAGAACCCAGGAGGCCTATGGAGATTCAGTGAGAGAACAGATTTGGTGGCTATATATCACTGAATTGAGAGTCTGCTAATTAAATCCCCCATAAAAGAACAACTATTAGGCTTTTGTAGAGTGCTATCATTTATAAGATGTTGCCGTTTGGGTGCAATAAAAAAGTACCCCAATAATTTATTATCTACAAATTTTAGACATATATATTTTGGATTAAATTTAACTTACAATTTTCAAACACAAAAGTAAATTTAACTGCATTTGAAATGCCATTTTAATATCTACCAGATACTTTATCAAAAAAAAAGCCTTAAATATCATACCCAATTATTCATCTACTCACTAAGATTTTACAGTTGTATGTATCAAAGAGAAATATGCAAAATAGTTGAAGTAATTTATCTGAAAAATTAAAGTACAGGCACTTTCAGTCCTTGCTCTATGAAAATACTAGAGTATGCCTATCCATCTAAACTGATTTATGCTGACTAGCCACACGAAAGTAAGCCAATAAATTGTATAAGAATCTCTTTCTTTTGCCTGTTTCTGCATTATTTTCAATACAGTATCACATTCAAATATTGCCCTTAGAGAAAAGCCTAAGGAAAAAGTTTTATAGCTCCTGATTTAAGATCAACTCCAGTTTTCTTGTGACCTCAATTCAGCCTGTAATGAAAAGATGCAAAAAATGTAACCACCTAAAAATCAGATATAGCTAATTTCAACTTTGAGACTTTTTTTTTACTTCAATGTAATTGGAAAAACTGCTATGTGCTCTCTGTCTCTTTCCTTAGCTACAGAAGCTGGAAACTTGAAGGGAAAGAATCCCTCTAAAATACTTGAAAGAAATCTTATTTCCTTGCTATGAATCTGTGGCATTTTGAGCTGCTTCAGAGAAGGAAATACTGTCTCTATATATAGCATACGGAGCAGAGTGCAGCCCAGGAGTGATTTTTCTAACTTTGGTAATGTTTTGTATCCTATGCAGAGAATTCTGATTTTTTGTATCATCATTCAGAAAATGCTACAGTCTCTCTATACGTTGAGCACATACACATAAAGTATATGAGAGAATACTGTCTTTTATTGAGAAGAAAAGCAAATAGAAAATTCTGAATGAAATGTGTTATATTCTATTGTAAATTGGAACATTAGCTTTCTTATCAAGTGCTATGCACTGTGTCCACATTATAGAATGTTTTGTTAGTACCAGACTAGAGGAACTGAGCAGAAATTCTACTTGTGTCAGTTGATAACATAAACTAAATAACAAGAGTACTAATAGGTACTAATGTATAGAGCTATACATTCGGAGCAAATTGTGCAAAATCTGAGAGATAATTGATGTCATAGTTTGATATTTTATATCCTTTACACAAAATAAACAAGAAAATAAAGGACAACACAAAGTTTATTGTTACTTTTTCTATATATTTTTTTCTTGTTGAAAGTCTAAATTGTCTAATGGGGATGAGTTTCATGCTGCTTTGATGTTTTAAACTGTCTTTTCTTTCATTTACAAAAAAATGCTATCATCCTCTATTACTTTGTACTACACATTTTAAACTCTATATTTTAGAAGGAGTGCATCGTGTGGTACCAAATTTGACAAATTACTCCATCCTGTAGGCATATGAAGAATAACGTTATACTTTATATGTAATTTGTCAAAAAAATTAAATTATTTAGGAGAACAAAGATGTCATTATGACTGTAACAAGTTGTGTATGTTCTTCAAAGAAATCAGGAGCAAGGGACCTTTCTTTCTTTTTTTTTTTTTTTTTGAGGAGATCAGCCCTGTGCTAACATCTGCCAATCCTCTTTTTTTTTTTTTTTTTTTTGCTGAGGAAGACGGCCCTGGGCTAACATCTGTGCCCATCTTCCTCCACTTTATATGGGACGCCGCCACAGCATGGCTTGCCAAGCAGTGCGTCGGTGCGCGCCCAGGATCCAAACCAGCGAACCCTGGGCCGCCACAGCGGAGCACGCGCACCTAACCGCTTGCGCCACCGGGCCGGCCCCGGGACCTTTCTTTCTTATTCCCTATGTTTTTATACAATGCTTAAACAGTTCTTGAACTTAATTTTCAAACTTCTAAGGCTGAAAGAAAGAAGCATCTCAGTGTTATGGAATTTTGAACTTATTTCTGGGCAACAGAGGGTTTTTATTACGATGTGCATTAAAATGCTGCTGTCTACATTTTTTCAAAAGTGAATATTTTATAGCTTTGGAACAAATTCATGATAATTTAATGTAATTCATATAATTATTTTGAAAATGTCATGAACTTAAAACTTACAATATTACAACTTGTATCATTATTCCTAAACTTACATACCATTGATTAGGACTTTCAGACCACTGGTTTTCATATTTCAGTTGAATGGGTATTGAACTAAGAAAATATCAAGAGACGGAATCCTGATAAAAAGTACCTCCTACTTTTCATCATTGAGTTATACTTAGGAAAGTACTTAACAACTGAATAACACTAATTCTTTTTTCCTTCTTCAACATTTTTTATTTGAAAAAAATAATTTATCTATTCTACCTTTTTCTCATACATCAACATGTTCTAAACCAAAGTTGTAGGCATTCCAGGAGAAGAAATACTAACCCAAAAAAGTCAGGGGAAATACAAAGTATGAGAAAAGGGTGATTGAGTTGATTTTTATACTCGTTGGAGCAAGTGCATGGTTAACTACCTGGCCTGCCTGCTCTGGAGAATAGTTATCCATCATCAGGTCAATCAAGTTTGCTTCCTTTCAATCTTCAGTTCCTTACGTGGAATTTCTTAAGGGAAATGAAGCTCAGTTAGCTGTGAATGCCAGCCTGCAAATCTTCTACCATTGTGACTATTATTTGTTGCTTATATTGAAAATTAATTTGTTTCCTCTATCTCTGGAATACAAATGTATATGACACACATATTCACATTTCCTAATCTACAATTGGCATCTTGGGAGGTTACATAGTTTCAACTGCTTTGGAGAAGCTGCGTGTTACTTAGAGGAGCCTTCCTCTGCCCCGCCTTCCCCCACAGGTGGATTTCCTTTATGCCTTTGGATCTAACTTTAAGTCAAACCATCTAAATCATATTTCAAATACGATGAACCTCTTCCGTGTCATTTTCACATGATTTAGCAAGAGGAAAAAAAAACCTAATTTTATTTATGTAGAAAAAGGAGAAAAATAAAGGCAAAGAAATAGTAGAAGGAGACAGAGGGAGACAGAGAAGCACTAAAGATATGTAAAATTCCCCACTTGAGTCTTCAGCTGAGTCCTGACCAGTGCATACATGCAAGGATACTAAGATTGTAGAAAGAAATATCTTTAAGGTTTAATGGAACAATCACTGGAACTCACAGAATTTTCAGGATAATTACTCTTTCCTTCAGTCAGAATGGAAAATCATAGGGTTCAGGCAGAACACTCAGGTGTTCAAGGGCTCAAGTAGGGTTTTTGTTCAGCAGTGAGACAAATTTTGCCTTAAAGTGATGGTTTCTCTGTCCCAAATTAATAAAACTTTAAAATGAGTCTCAACAATATCAAACAATTTCCACATAAAATTACAATGTCCAAAACAAAACAAAAACAATTAAAGAAATTAGAAATATTCAGGAACCAACAATGTTAAAAAATCACAATGTTTGTTATTCAATAAGCATTACAGAATACTCAAACAAGCAAGAAAACATGGCTCTTAATGAGGAGAACATCAATCAATAGAAACAAACCCAGAAATGACACAAATGATAGAATTAAAGAATTCTTAATAACTTTAAGAAGTTAGCATAATTACATTACAAATGTTCAACCTCTAGAAGAAAAGACGTAATGAAGTCTTTGTTCTCTTAGGTGAACCAAGTATTCTTAGTTACAACATCCAAAAAGCATGCTACATACAGAGGAAAATGATAAATTTAACTACTTCAAAATTAAAAATTTCAGTTCTTTAAAGGATACTATTATGGAAATTTTATTAAAAAAGGAAAAACACTGGGAGAAAATATTTGAAATTCAAATATCACATAAAGGACTTATATCTTGATTTTATAAAGAATTCTCGAAATGCAATAATAAGAAAATACAAAAACAAATAAAATATGGGCAAATATTTGAACTGATAGTTCAACAAGAAGTAATAAGAATACGAAATAATCACATAGGAAATATTCAACCTCATTATTTATTAGAGAAATGCAAATTGAAACCACAATAACATACCACAATGCCATTATTAGAATGGTTAATATTAAAAAGACTGACCCTACCACTTGTTGCCAAGAATGTGGAGAAACTGGAACTTTCATACATTTCAGAAAGAAATGCAAAATGGCATAACCCTTTGGAAAATGATCTGTAAATTTCTTTAAAAATTTTCAAACGTACCATATAATCTAGCCATTATTTTCGTAGTATTTTACACAAGAGAAATGAAAGCATATGTCTACAAGCAATGTGCAAATATTCATAGCAACTTTCTTTGCAAAAGACACTATCTTTCAAAAAAATGAAATATTTGTAAATATTTACAAAAATAATTAAATATTTATAAAAGCAATGAAAAAAGCCAGACAAAAAAAGTATACATGTTGTGACTATATTTATTTTCAATGATAGAAAAGGAAACCTAATCTATATTGACAATAAGCAAATCAATGATTGCTTGGCAATGAGTCTGGAGTAAAGATGAGGAGGAGACAGATGGAGGTATCATAAAAGAGTATGAAGAAACTTTTGGGGTGATGGATATATTTATTATATAAATTGTGGTAATACTTTCATGGATGTATATCTATGTCAAAATTTATTTAATTTTACATTTTAAATGTTTGCAGTTTATACTACCAAAATGATGCAAAAGATAAAGAAGATATACAACTATATCTAGAAAAGTACTTTGGTTATCATGGCATGGTACTGATTAAAAGAAAGTAGAACCGAAATCCAATACATTTTTGAGTTATTACATTATTGAAAAGATCATAGGACCACCAAATTATACAGTTGGAAAATGGTTATACACCCTCGGTCCATAAAAACTTCGTATTGCATTCCTCTGTGTTATTTTCTTGATAACACAATATGTTCTTGTTATTATCAAATAAGAGTGAGCTTACCAATAAGGTGACTTAGGAATCACATGTTGAAACTGAAGGAGGCAAAAATGGAAGTAGTCTAGTTCTCTGAATCATTGCACAAAGGAAAGCCTAATACCATGCATAAGCACAGGCCTTTTACTGTTAAATGAGTGTCAATGTTTACTGTGTTTGAAACACTATACACGTTTGGATATATTTGTTATGACAATTAGCCTACTCTAACCCACACAATCTGCATCTGCCTGAATCATATGATTTTTAAGTTCCTTGTTTCTTACAGGCTCACTGTTCTTCGGATTAAGCAGTTGTTATATCCTTAAACATTATATAGTCAGGGAACTGAAACACATCTCCTTCATTTTACCAATGAACAAACAAGAGCCCCAAATTTTTAAATGACTTGCCTAAGATTAGAAATCAAATTAGTTGCAGAGTCAATAGTAATTCTTTTTATTCTAGTTCCCAGTTCAGTATTACTTTACCATTGCACACTATCACTTGAAGACAAACCCAAATTTCTAATTTATTTTGAGCTTAGCAAAACTATCCCTATTAAAAGAATATATATATTTATATATATATATAAAGATACATATATATAGAGAGAGCAAGATACAGATTATGTACATATATACACACACACACGCGCATTTACTTTTTCCTCAACAGAATTTACATTTGCACAAGTCAATTCTTAACCTATTGTTCCATATTTACCGACCTAAGTACCTTGCTACAAGACAGGAATAAAATGTGGTCCTGGCATGAGGAGATTATAGCATATCTATAGAAGATATTCAAAATTGTTATTAACATCTAGAATAAATGTTGTAATATTTAACAGAATGTGTAATATGTAACATTTTAATAATAATAATAGATGGACAAGTATTCTTACCTAACTTCTTATTGCTAGTTTAGATAGGAATGATTTAAAAAGTGAAATTAAATTTAATTTTATTTATAGAAATAACAATTAACAAGTGTATTTGTTTCTACTGTTGTGCAAAAAATTATCACAAATTGTGGGGCTTAAAACAACACCCATTTGTCCTCTCGTGGCTCTGCAGACCAGAAATCCAGGTGAGCTCAATTGGGTTCTCTGCTTATGATCTCATAAGCCTCAAGTCAAGATGTTAGCAAGGCTGCACTCTTATCTGGATGCCTATTTAGAGAAGAGTCTGCTTCTAAGCTCATCCAGGTTGTTGGTTAACTTCAGTTCCTTGTGGCATTAAGACCAAGGTCTCTGTTTTTTTCATGACTGTTGGCTCGGGATCACTTGCAACAACAAGAGGCTGTTCTCAGGTCCATGTCCCCTGGCTTCTTCTCAGTAATAGAACACGTCCTTCACAATGAATCCTTCTCATTCTTGAATCTCTCCAACTTCCACTTACGCTACCAGCCAGAAAAAAGTTCTATGCTTTTAAAGGGCTCGTGTAATTAGTTTAGGCCCACCTGGGTTAGTAATTTTAATTGCGTCTGCAAAGTCCCTTTTGCTATGCAGTAATATAATCATGACAATAACAACAGAAGGTAAAGTTCATGAGGGAAATCTTTGATTTCTTCCTAACACGGTAAGACATATCTGCACACCGCATCCTCAAGCCAAATAAAAAGAGAAAAAAGAAAAAAAATTTTGGATCATATGTATTTTCAATGATTATTGAGAAATATGAGAAGTTAGTTGGATAATGGTCATCACAAATTTTGCCTTGTACTGCAAAACAGATAAGTTAGAATAGAAACTTCCCAATTAAGGTATAGAAGTAAGAGAAGATGAGATGGATGAGAAATATTGGAGCGCAAAAATTGTCTTTGATTTTGACATTTGGATGCTGAACCAAATTTGGAGATACAAGAAGTTTTTGATTTACTATAAATTAATACATTTCCAAAATTTAAACTATTAGACATTTATTTGACTCCTGAAGGTTTTCAAACCTCTAGTCTTTAGGAATCTCCTTGAAAAATTGTAATATTAAAGTAACTTTCCCTTAATCATAGGAGCTATCATAAAGAACTTAGTAACTGTGAGTTGACTAGCTCTGCTGTAGCAAGGTATCAAACAAAGGGTGGCTAAAAGCAACAGAAATTTATTGTCTCACAGTTCTGGAGGCTTGAACTCCAATATCAAGTTGTCTTCAGGACCTCGTTCTGTAGGGAAATACCCTTGACTGTTCTAACTTCTGACATTTGTTGGCGATCATTGGTGTTCCTTGGCTTGCAGTCGCATAGCTCCAGTTATGCAGCTATCTTCATCCTGTGTGTTTTCACACTGTCTTCCCCCTAGGCACATCCACCTCTGTGTGTAAGTTTCCCCTTTTTATAGTCTTATTAGATTAGGATCCACCTTAGTGAACACATTTTCCTCTAATTTCCTCTGTAACGATCCTATTGCCAAATAAGGTCACGTTGTGAAGTAGTAAGGGTTAGGACTTCAACACATTTTTTGGGGGGACATAATTCAACCCATAACTGTAACTATACTCAATATCCAAATGAAAAAGGGTAAATAGAGAAAGCAAAAGTTAAGAAGGGAAAAAATAATGTGAACCTCAATAGATGTAAGGTAGAAAATAAAGGATATATGTCCTTCTAATCTAAATAACTTTATTTCATCCCCTTGGGGCTTACTGCCAGGTATCTGCCCTAAAAGAAGCAAAGGCCTACTGTGTACAGGTTAGGACTGCCCTAGGTCTGGAGGAACACTGCCTAGGATTGGATCCAGACTCCACGTGGGGTTGCCTTATGAATGGGTTCATGATATGCACATGAAACTTTTTTTTTTACTTTTATCATGCGTCTATTGAAGCTGGATTGGAAATTTATGTATATGTTGTAACAGTTTATTTTTGGAAAGCAGCAAAAGATCTGTTCTAATAGAATCAGTGTATGATGACAATTTTAAATAAAGTGACATAACAAAGTGAAATGATATCATTTTTATCATATTAAAAAGGAAGAGTAGGTTTGATAATTTAAAGATCTCATTGATTAAAAACATCTAAAATAACCCATAATTTTAAGGAACAGGAACATACTATATAATTATAGTATGGCTTTTTAAAAATTTTATTTAGGAAAATTTGTCCGTAAATAAATACCTATTGTTAAAATATAGTGGTTTATGTACTCAATATTTTAAATTGATACAAAGCCTAACCTGAAGTATTAAGCCACAACGCTATTTTCTCCAGATGCCAGGAAAAAAATTAAAATGACAAGGGTAAGGTCACGGAAACAGAAATCAATCTGAAAAGAAAATTTTATAAAACGATCCCGATTGTTGAATATATTTTTGGAGAAATTAGAATGTCATTAAAAAAATGGTGAAAAACATGAGATCTATTAATTTCAGCAGAATATAGCACACATGTATATCACTGTTTGGTGGTCTAATAATGAAGACTCGGTGCTGTCACTGGTGTGGCCCAGGTTCATTTCCTGGTCAGGGAACCACACCAACCATCTGTCGGCTTTTGGTTGTCATACTACAGGGGCTGCATGTTGCTGTGATGCTGAAAGTTATGCCACCCGTATTTCAAATACCAGCAGGGTCACCCAGGGTGGACAGGTTTCAGGGGAGCTTCCAGACTAAGACAGGCTAGGAAGAAGGACCTGGCCACCTGTTTCTGAAAAAATTGGCCTTGAAGACCCCGTGAATAGCAGGGGAGCATTGTCTGATATAGCACTGGAAGGTGAGAGGACGGTGCGAAAAGACCAGGCAGAGTTCCACTCTGCTGTACACAGGGTCACTAGGAGTCAGAATCCACTTGACGGCACTAACAACAACAAATATCACTGTAAATGCAGTATACAAATTTATATACATATATGTATAGATATATATCTGTCAAGTAAAAGCATTGAATTTTAAGGAAAAAGGGGAGACTAATATTTCATTAAATCAACCACCCTTCTGACATTTTTAGCTACATAGCAATATAATTTGATAATAAAAATTTGGGTAATTTTGTTGAAAAGAAAATCTCATATATAAAAATAATAGAAATTTCCAAAAAGTATGCAAGTAGGGCATTTTAAGAAATTTATCAGTACATATCCTTTCAAATAGAGGAAATATCGCTAGATACCTGTTACTATATTTACCTCAAAGGATTCTTTAGGGGATGGAAACAATAGAAAAAGGAGAATGCGTGCAGCAATTTTAGTTCATTTTCTAAAAAGCCATGAATAAAGCGAAATGTCTATCAACAAGAGTGATGAATATTGAAAATTAAAGTTTGTGCTGAAAAATGTAACTTTATTCTACAGAGGCAAAATCTAGAATACACATAACTCTATTGTGCTGTTGTTGAAAATATAATAAACATCTGTTGGGTTTTTTTTTAGTTTATCACTTTATTTTATTTTATTTTATCTATTTTTTTTTCTGGCAACTTTATTGAGATCATAACAGTTTACAACATTATGTCATTTCAGGTGGACATTATTGTTTATCAATTTCTGAGTAGACTTCATTGTGGTCACCCCAAGTAGACTAATTATGGTCCATTACTCTACATACATGTCCCTTTACGTCTTTCACTCACCTCCCACTCCCCTTCCCCTCTGGTAACCACTAACCTGTTCTCTTTATCCATGTATTTGTTGTTTTCTGCATATGAGTGAAATCATGCAGTACTTGTCTTTCTCTGTCTGGCTTATTTCACTTAACATCATACCCCCAAGCTCCATCCATGTCGTTACAAATGGGTCGATTTTGTCTTTTTTTTTTTATGACTGAGTAGTATTCCATTGTATATATATACCACATCTTCTTTATCCAATCATCAATTGATGGGCTCTTGGGTTGCTTCCACATCTTGGCTATTGTGAATAATGCTGCAATGAACATAGGGGTGCATATATCTCTTTGGATCATTGGTTTCAAGTTCTTTGGATAAATGCCCAGTAGTGGGATGGCTGGATCATATGGTATTTCTATTTCTAATTTTTTGAGAAATTTCCATACTGTTTTCCCTAGTGGCTGTATCAGTTTGCATTCCCACCAGCAGTGCATGAGTGTTCCCTTTTCTCCACATCCTTTCCAACGTTTGCTGTTTTTGTCTTGGTAATTATATCCATTCTGACTGGTGTAAGGTGATATCTCATTGTTGTTTTGATTTGCATTTCCCTAATAATTAGTGATGTTGAACACTGTTTCATGTACCTGTTGGCCATCTGTATATCTTCTTGGGAAAAATGTCTGTTCATATCCTCTACCCATTTTTTTGATTGGGTTGTTTTTTTGTTGTTGTTGAGTTGTATGAGTTCTTTGTATATTTTGGAGATCAATCCCTTGTCTGAGAAGTGATTTTCTCCCAGTTGGTGGTTTGTCTTTTCATTTTGTTCATGGTTTCCTTTGCTGTGCAGAAGCTTTTTAGTCTGATGTAGTTCCATTTGTTAGCTTTCTCTTTTGTTTTCCTTGCCTGGTCAGACACAGTATTTGAAAAGATGCTGCTAAGATCAACGTCAAATAGTGTACTGCCTATATTTTCTTCTAGGAGTTTTATAGTTTCAGGTCTAACATTCAAGTCTTTAATCCATTTTGAGTTAATTTTTGTGCATGGTGTAAGATAATGGTCTATTTTCATTCTTTTACACATGGCTGTCCAGTTTTCCCAACACCATTTATTGAGGAGACTTTCCTCTTTTGATTTTATGTTCTTGGCTCCTTTATCAAAGATTACCTGTCCACAGATGTGTGGCTTTATTTCTGGGCTTTCAATTCTATTCCATTGATCTGTGTGTCTGTTTTTGTGCCAGTACCATGCTGTTTTGATTACTATAGCTTTGTATTTTGATTACTATAGCTTTGTAGTATATTTTGAAGTAAGGGGTTGTGACGCCTCCAGCTTTGTTCTTTTTTCTCAGGATTGCTTTGGCTATTCGGGGTCTTTTGTTGTTCCATACAAATTTTAGGATTCTGTGTTCAATTTCCGTGAAGAATGTCATTGGGATTCTAATTGGGATTGCGTTGACTCTGTAGATTGCTTTAGGTAGTATGCACATTTTAGGTATGTTGATTCTTCTGACCCATGAGCATGGAATATTTTTCCATTTCTTTGTGTCTTCTTCACTTTCTTTCAGTAACGTCTTATAGTTTTCAGTGTATAGGTCTTTCACCTTTTTGGTTAAGTTTATTCCTACATGCAATATTGTTTTCGTTGTGACTGTAAATGGGATTGTACTCTTGATTTCTCTTTCTGCTTCATTGTTAGTGTATAGAAACCCAATTGATTTTTGTAAGTTTATTTTGTACCCTACAACTTTGCTATAGTTGTTGATTATTTCTAATAGTCTTCTGATGGATTATTTAGGGTTTTCTATATATAGAATCATGTCATTTGCAAACAGCGAAAGTTTCACTTTTTCCTTTCCAATTTGGATTCCTTTAATTTCTTTTTCTTGCCTAATTGCTCTGGCCAAAACCTCTAGTACTATTTTGAATAGCAGTGGTGAGAGTGGTCACCTTTGTCTTGTTCCTGTGCTCAAAGGGATGGCTTTCAGTTTTTCACCATTAAGTATGATGTGGGCTGTTTGTCATATATGGCCTTTATTATGTTGAGATACTTTCCTTCTGTACCCACTTTATTCAGAGTTGTTTTTTTTTTTTTTTTTTCCAAGGAAGATCAGCCCTGAGCTAACATCCATGCTAATCCTCCTCTTTTTGCTGAGGAAGACCGGCCCTGAACTAACATCTATTGCCAATCCTCCTTCTTTTTTTTCCCTTTTTCTCCCCAAAGCCCCAGTATATAGTGGGCTCCCCAACCCCAGCTGGGAAAGCGATCATGAG
Organism: Ceratotherium simum simum; assembly: GCF_057802395.1. Lineage (NCBI taxonomy): Eukaryota > Metazoa > Chordata > Mammalia > Perissodactyla > Rhinocerotidae > Ceratotherium > Ceratotherium simum. The sequence continues at coordinate 49,062,302 of NC_141909.1, forward strand.
CAGGATAAGGGTGGCTGCGGCCTCTTCCTGCAGTCGCCCTGGAGCACCTTCCCTCTTTCAGGACTCAGAAGTACTATGGGTGCTGGTGCAGCCCTGGATTATGCTTGCCCTAATGCACATAGTAGTTCTGCTGCAGACTCTGCTTGTTGTTCTAGGCTGTTGTGCTTGGTGGGTGGGTGGGACTTCCTGTGGGGACCCAGCCAGGGCCACTCTTTGGGGCCACAGAGGCACAGTGGGCTCCCCCCCGCCAGGAAAGTGATCATGAGTGGGCTAAGGGCTGCCACTACCTCTTCTTACAGCCACCCTGTGTCACATTCCCACTTTCGGGGTGCTCACACCAGGCTGGGAAGTGATCCTGTGTGTGCGCAGGGCTGTCAGGGGAAGGAAGTGCTCCCCTATCTCCACTGCTTCCCAAAGAGTCAGTCAATCCACCCTCAGAGGTCTAGCTATGCATGTCCCTCAGGCATCCTGTTGTGCTGTGTAGGCTTCTTCTGTTGGTCAATGAATGTCCATTTAGCTGTAGTTTAAAAGGGGGAGAGACACAGGGAACAGTTCACTCCTCCATGTTGCTGACGTCACTCCAACATATTTTGGTTTTCAGTGAGACTATGCCCTGTACCCAGAGGGTTAACCAAAAACCTCTGTGAGCATCAGTGGGAATTTTCATCGTTTTGCAGAAATCACAGCAAGATTTTCTAAAATTACAGTGTGTTTTTGCAAAATGCAAATATCAATACCAAATGATGTTAAATACTTACATGGCTAAAATTTCCCAAATAAGTTAAATTGTAATAGATAAAATGAATAAAATATTTTAATGGATAATAAAAGCTAAACATTACAAGATTAAGTAACATACAATGCCTAATATAAGCCATGCAGAACAGTAAATTCAAGTATTATTGAATTTTTGGATTTCCAAAATAAGTATATTCCTATTACCGAACGTTCTTTGGAATGTTTTCTAGGAGATAACACAAATTGAAAAATAATATACATATTTATTAACCTATTATAGAAATTGAGCCTAAGCTAAAATAATTTAGATAAAACTGTTTTGTAAATATGCAACAGAATTATAGTGGAAAGAAAAATACAAGTTTCTCCACAAATTTAAGACATTTTTAAGCTTTGTATTATTTTACCTTGTTAAATCCATTTAGAACCATTGATTTAACATCTTCCAACTAATTTTCAGTTTTTATAAAATTTATGAGTTAATTGCTAAAATATTTATTTATTAAATATAATTTTGAAAACATAGTTTAATTCATAATGGGCAAGTCAAATCAATGTCATTATTTCTAAAATCTGAGTTAAATGCAGCATGCACTATTCTTACAGAATTTCTTGACATTGATGGCAAGTTCTCAACCTGTAAAAAAATTCTTTAAAATTGACAAGAAGATATTTTAACTATGACTATTATCATCAACCTGTCTACAATCAAAAACTAAATGTCCAATCCATGTTATTTGCTATCATATACAATGATATCATAAATTACTGAAAGGATTTTTTCAGTATTATTGGTAATATTTTTAAATGAAAAATTACAATAATCATGACTTTCTCCGACTAAGTATAATTTTATCATTGAAATTAACTGCTGAATATTTACTATTGGTGTTATACTCATGTATTACAAACTAAATAACTTAAATCTTTTGGATAATATTATTCTCATACAAATCAATGAACACATATTTATTTGAATAATTTTATGGATTTTGGAACATATTTAAATTTGCCAATATTGGGACATGAGTAAATTATTGGTTCTAATAATGAAATTTCATTAAAAAATCTAATTAAAGCCTGTGATACTATCCTTCAAACATGAAAGAGAAATAAAGACTTTCTCAGACAAACAAAAATTGAGGAAATTTGTTACCGGTAGACCTGCCTTGCAAGAAATAGTAAAAGAAATTCTTTAAAGAGAAAGAAAATGATGTAAATCAGAAACTCAGATCTACATAAGGAAAGGAAGAGCATTGAAGAAGGAATAGGTGAAAGTAAAATTAAGAGTTTTATATTCCTTATTCTAAATTGTTCTAACAGATAACAGTTTGCTCAAAATAATAATAGCAACAATATAGTTGATTATATATGCTTATGTATATATCTTATATGACATATATATCATATATATGCTTATGTATGCCTACATATAATTGAAATGAATAACAGTAATGATGCAAGTCATGGGAGGAAGGAATTAGGACTATTTTGTTATTATAATGTATTCACACTACATGTGAAGTGGTACAGTGTTAATTAAATGTGGACTTGTATTGGGGCCAGCCTGGTGGCGTAGCGATTAAGTGCATGCGCTCTGCAGCGGCCTGGGGTTCGGAGGTTTGGATCCTGGGTATGGACTGACACACCGCTTGTCAAGCCATGCTGTGGCAGCGTCCCATATAAAGTAGAAGAAAATGGGCACAGATGTTAGCCCAGGGCCAATCTTCCTTGGCAAAAAAAAAAAGAGGAGAATTGGCATCACATGTCAGCTCAGGGTTGATCTTCCTCACAAAAAATAAAAATAAAAAAAATAAAAGTGGACTTGTATTAGTTGTAAATGTATGTTGCAAACTCCAGGGCAATCACTAAAAAAAGTAAAAAAAAGTACAACTGATAGACTTAACAAAGGAGACAAGATGGAATCTTATAAAATGCTCAATTAAAACTATAAAAGGTGGAAAAAGAGTGGAAGACAAAAATAAGAACAAGGAACAAGGGAAACAAATAGAAAACAGTAAAAACCATGGTAAATATTAATACAACTATGTCAATAATCATTTTGAAAGTCAATGGTCTAAATGAACAAATTAAAAGATAGATTGGCAGAGTGATCCAAAAATTAAACAACAAGGCGGTACCACCACATACCTACTAGAATGGCCAAAATCTGGAACATTGACAATATCAAATGCTGACGAGGATGTACAGCAACAGGACCTGTCTTACATTGCAGGTAGAAATGCAAAATGGTATAGCCACTTTGGAAGACAGTTTGGCATTTTCTTACAAAACTCTGCATACTCTTACTGTAAGATCCAGGAATCATGCTCCTTTGTATTTACCCAAAGGATGTGAAAACTTGTGCCTACACAAAACCTGCACACAGAGATTCATAGCATCTTTATTCATAGTTGCCAAAACTGGAAAGCAGCCAGGATGTCCTCCAGTAAGTGGACAGATAAATAAATGGTGATATATCCAGACAATGGAAAAACTATTCTATGCTAAAAGGAAATGAGCTATCAAGCCATGGAGAAAGTTTAAATGCATATTACTAAGTGTAAGAAGCAAATCTGAAAAAGCCGTATACTGGATGATACCAAATATATGGCATTCTGTAAAAAGCAAAACTATGGAGACAGTAAAAAGATCAGTGTTTAGGGGGAGGGGGAAGGAAGTATGGGGGAGATGAATAGGCAGAGCAGAGAGCATGTTTAGGGCAGTGAAAATACTCTGTATGGCGTTATAATGATGAATATATGTCACTGTACATTTGTCCAAACACATAGAATGTACAACACCAAGAGTGAACCCTAAGGTAAACTATGGACTTGGGGTGATAATGGTATGTCATATAGTTTCATACTTGGTAAAAAAAAGAACCATTTTGGTGGGTGTTGTTGACAATGAGGGAGGCTATGCCTATGCGGTGACAGGTTTATGGGAAATCTCTGTATTTCCCTCTCAATTTTGATGTAAACCTAAAACTGCTCTAAAAAAACAGTCTTAAAAAACACTATTTAAGGTTTGTCACAAAAAAAGTCTACAATACAAAACTAGCAACAGTTTCTATAAAAAGGAAAGTTGTTGAGCAAGGAAAATCCACTGAAATTTCCATAGTAAATTTGTTTCCAATATTGGAAGAAGTATAATTATTTGATTAAAAAAATATATCCTAGTGGCTTTGAATTCTTAATTAGGTTAAATTTGATTTTGTTTTATATTCAATAATTTTATTATTGTAATTTATATGTCAGGAATTTACAGTCGATATACATTTTATTACGAAATTATATTACATTCACAATCACTTTCTTGGACAAAGAGATGCTTTTTCATTCTAATTCATATGAAAGCCCTGTATAGGCCTGAGGAGGCCTTGGCTCTGACTTTTACCAGCTGTAAGACCTGACCAGGGGTGATATGTTTAAAGTTCACTGTGCTTCTGTGGCTTTACAGGTAAAAAGGGGACAATAATGGAACTTCTCTCCATTATTTGTGCTTGTTTGTGGAGATTAAGTCTATTAGTTATGTGAAAAGCACATGGAATAATGCCTGACAAATAGTGCACCATAACTGTCAGCAATACTCTGATATATTTATCTGTCTTCAATAATATAGTGTGAGAATAATACTTCAGAGTGTCTTAACATAAATGTATCTTAAAAAATGTTCATGCTTCTTAGGGAATCCTAAATAATTTTTAGTGTATTGCAAAAGAACTGGTTCCTAGCTTATTAACAGAAATTGCTTAAGATTGTGGGGATAACTAAATTCCAACTGATGATTTTCTATTGATAATATTTTTTTCCAAAAGAAAAAGAAACTTTTAAAATTCTATAATTTTCCTATAGGAAAAAATTGTGCTCTAATCTAAGAATTCTGAAATTTTGTCTTCTTCGTGATTTATGCTGTGCATTATGTGTTTTTTATTTGTGGTATTATTTGTAGAAATAAACAAATGACAACAAAAACTGCATGCATACATCCATGTTAGGAACCATAAATATTTAAATCATCTTATTGAAGAGGAAATTTATAGTGAAAATGAGATAATCTACCACAAACACATATTAAACTTTTTTCTAAATAATGATTGGTTCTACCCCAATATTGTGATTTTCATTTTTATGTTAGGGGTTGCCTCTACCATTATAATATTTTAAGCTTTTTCAGAAATATTTTAAGGATGTCTGAAAATACATGACTAAAGAGTGCAATGTAAGAAAATAAAAGCAATGGAGACTATATTCTAAAATGAAGTATTGAGTAAAGACATAAATTTCCAACAGAAGCAGAAATAAAGGGATTTTATTATATTAGGGTTTATATGCAACTAGTTTTGAAGGAACACATATCAAATGTAAACAATGAGCTTATTTCAGACTAACAACAATTTGATATTTAAATCAGTCAATTAATGTATGTCAAGTCCCTTCTATTTGTGATACTGTGCCAAATGCTACAGAGGATACCATCACATTCTGTGCCATCACGTAATTTGAAAGTACATTGGCAAACAATCTTGGTAAATGTCAAGGCATCTATCCTATTCCAAAAACATTGCTGTGACATATGAAGTATAGAGAGGAAATTTGTTCTAATTTATCACGACAATTATTTGATGACATATTGCAGCATGATGGCAACTTGAGGGAAGAAAGCCACAGGTTCTAAAATGAGCAAATCAGCCAGCAGTTTGGTGGGACTGGACAGACAGTAATTTAATGTAAGTTATGTTAATTGAAATTGATGTAAAGAGGATATGAAATAGACTGTTTCTTGTTGCTCTTTACTTATTCTTGACTCACTATACCTGGAAAGTGACCATCTGCTTCAGTAGAGGCAAGGTCCCATGGCAACCTCAGGAGCTCATCTTCTTATCTTCATTGCTCTAAGTTAGTGGTGGTAGGCTCAATCTTCTCACAAAGCAATTGGTCCAGGTAGGGACATATGTTACAATTCTGGCCAGTGAGATATGCGAGAAAGTCTACTGGGTGCTTCCTAGAAGTTTTATCTCATTCTTAAAGGGGTATATAACCTAGTCATGATACTTTTTTTTTTTTTGCCATTGTTTGTCATCTAATGAAGAAGGAGCTCTGGGAATATCATGATACACAGGAAAAAGCCAGGAGAAAATCTCAATTGGAACTAGGATGTTGCTGAGCAGCTGAATCAGCCAGTCTCTGAATTGTCCTGCCTTTGGGCTTTCTATTATGTGGAATAATATACTTCATTTTTTAATCCAATTTAGTTTGTTTTCTCTTAACAGAAAACAAATATCATAATTAAAATGTTATATAATGGCCCTACTATGCTCTTCAGTGAGCAAATTATTTCTTGAACATTGCGCTGGATTTAAGACAACACTTAGTAAGAGAGGAAGAAAGACTTGACTATATCTACAGTAGAAGAAACAATCTAGCAGCCTATGTGTTAAATCATACACGAAATTTCAGCCAATATCATACATTCAAGATTTCACACAAAACTGAATTTCTCTGTTCTTTTAAATAATGAGAGTCAGTTTCATTGGGCAACTTCTCGCATGGCAACTAGGAATAAAATAGTTAACATCAGGTTTCTAACTTCCTTCCTCCTTCTCTAGGGAACCCACTTTTTGACCCTCTACCAGATCTCCCTGTAAATATGCTAAGGGGCTTTTAGGTTCTTCTCTAGGTTCTTCTCTAAGTTCTTATCTAACTTGATTGGTTACTACAAATGAAACTGAGATTTGGATTTATGGGATGCAGATGGATTAACAACGGAGATTATCAAGTGATTGGCTCAGGTAGGTCACATGGACCCTCTAGCTACGTAACAATCAAGGTATAAAAATTGAAAAGAAGCGGGCCCGACCCAGTGGTGTAGTGGTTAAAGTTCCACATCCTCCGCTTTGGCGGCCCAGTTTCACAGGCCCAGATCCCAGATGTGGACCTACTCCACTCACAAGCCATGCTGTGGTGGTGTCCCACATACAAAGTAGAGGAAGATTGGCACAGATGTTAGCTCAGGGCTAGTCTTCCTCAGCAAAAAAAAAAAAAAAAAAAAAAAAACTGAAAAGAACCCAAACCTAAGTGGCTTCCTTGTGTTAACCTGTACTGCATGCTGTTGGCATTTGTCACTTTGAAATAAAACTACATCCCAGAGTGCCAAAAGAAACTTTTGGAAATCTCGAAATTCCAGAGACTGATGATAAGTTTGTGGCTGTTTCCTAGTGGTTTGCATTCTTCTCTAATCATTAGCAAATATCAGTGTTAGACAGAACACATGGCTCATGTGGATCTATTTTGACAATTCAACCATTTCTGGTGATACATCAACAATTGGTTCAAAATAACAGGCTGAGTGTATCTTTTCAATGCAGAAAACTCGTGTGCTTAGGATTTGCACTTTTTATTTTAAACAGAAGCCCCTTGTTCTGCCTGTATAAAACATTACTGCAAACTTAGAGGATAATCATGTGGAAAAATACTATACTTCGTGATATCCATAAAAACTTTAATGCAATTGGCAAACTTTTGGTAATGGTACCATAATAGTCATAACACTATGAAATGCTTTATTCTAGTGTTTTGAGAAAAAGCTTAAAATATTCAATGAACCCTATCATATTAGCTAAGTATGAATAATAACAGTGATTCCGCAATACTAACACTAAACATGTACCAACAACAACAACATGACAACAGAATTACGTCAACGATGTGCAAATACATAAAATTTAAGTTAATTAATTTCATGATGTATGGCTGATTCACACACAATCAATGTAAGAATTAACAATAAAAAATGAAAAAGAAAGTGTGATGTTTGTAGAAAATCCATAGTGGTCTCTAAAATATTGACAATATAACAACAAACCAAAGAAAAATTTTGAAGAATTACAAATTATACAGAGAGTAAAAAAAAAAAAAAGGGACATATAACAAATGCTGAGATACGCTCCTAAATGAAGATTCATATTTGTCAGGACGACAATTTTTACATCTGAATAAAACATTAATTGCATTTAAACTTTAAATACCTCTTCAGGGGCCAGCCCGGTGGTGTAGTGGTTAAGTTTGTGTGTTCCACTGTGGCAGCCCAGGGTTCACCAGTTCGGATCCTGGGTGCGGACCTACTCACTGCTCATCAAGCCATGCTGAGGCAGCGTCCCACATAGAAGAACTACAACTCTACGACAATGATACACAACTATACACTGGGGCTTTGGGGAGAAAAAAGAAAAAGAGAAAGATGGCAACAGATGTTAGCACAGGGCCAATTTTCCTCAAAAAAAAAAAAACACAAACAAAACAAAACAAAACAAAAAACTTGTTTGACCACCGGCCTTTTAAGAAAAATGCTTCTTCAGGAGTTATATTCACAGAACTTTATCAGGAACACTTGCAAAATTTAAATAAAATATTGTTGATCATGGGATTATCATTATCATTGTATTAATCTGCCAAGGCTACCATAACAGAATACCATGGACTGGGTGGATTAAAAATCATAATTTTTTTCTCACAGTTCTGGAGACTGGAAGTCCAAGATCAATATCCCAGAGGAATTGGTTTCTGGTGAATCTTCTCTTCGTGGCTTGCAGACTGATGCTTTCTTGCTGTGTCCTGACATGGTCTTTTCTTACTGTGTGCACACTCCTGGTATCTTTTCCTTTGTTTTTAAAGACCTATTGGATTAGAGTTTCACTCTGGTCACCTCATTTACCCTTAGTTGCCTCCTTGAAGACCCTGTCTCCCAATACAGTCACATTGGGGATTAGGATTTCAAGATATGAATTTTGGGGGGACATAATTAAGCGCATTATAATTATCAGCAGCATCATTTTTAAAAATTTTATTATGGCCTTGTGAATCCTTTTTTCTTATTATAAACATAGCACATAATCATTACAAAGTATTAAGCAAAAGATATGTAAAAAACAAGAGCTCCAAGTTATCTCACTCCTCAAAGCCAACAGTACCCGTTTGACATTTACTCTGACAGATCTTTCTCTTTAAGCTAATTGTTCCATAATTTTATTTATGTCATAATCACACTCAATATAGTTCCCTGAAAATTTCATTTTTTACCAAAATTATATTTCCTGGACATTAAATATTGATATATAGATAAAAATGATATAGACATATAAATATATAGATAGGTATAGATATTATATAGATGTAGATAAATACAGCAATAGAGATGGAGATAGGTATATAGTTCATTTTAAAGTCTCCATCATATTATACTGCATAAAAGTATAAAAATTTATTTAATCAATTTTAGTTATATAAAAGGACATTGTCATAGGTTTGCTTACTTTGAATATTCTGAGACACAGATTAGTATGCAGGATGTTTATTACAGTGTACTCTTTCCATTAACATCTACAGAATGTAAGAGGAAGGAGCAGGATTAGGCAGAGGGAGAAGTTGAGCTGTGATGCAGTTTAGATGAAGTTTTTCACTAAACCCACAGAGACATTTGGAGATTGGATGGCACTCCAGAGAAGTCCTGAGTTGGGTTTGAGGGGCAGGACCCTTACCCCTACATTTATCGGTCATTGGATGTGGGCTGCCCCTTAACAGAAGGTGGGACTTTGGTTGGGACAATTTTCTTAATTCTCTGAAAAGTTCTGACAGTTAAAGGCAGTGATTCCTGGAGGATAATCTAGGTGGCATATCATAGTTTCCACCAGTTTCCACTCCTTGTCACATTTACCTCATATTTTTCTAGACAGCAGCTCCTCTAAGACATAAAAGGCAACCACCAAAGAGCTAAGACATTTACATGTTTACAGAACCTTACAAAGAGTAAAGTGATTCCTTTGATAATGTTGCTTTTCTTTAGAAGTTACAAAAAGATGAAGTCACAGAAATACATTGTAATTTAACTATACTTGATAAGTACACTGTTTTAAAGTCTATATTTGGAATTTCACATTAATCTGTGTATTTACAATAATTTTCAGTAAGTGTCTTCACAAAAAGAGACAAACACCTGACATTAAGATAGTGTAGAAAAGGATAGTGAAGCATGCCAACCCATTCATTCAACAACAATTGAGCATCTGTTATGAATCAGACACTCTCCTAGATCCTGGGGACACAATAGTACAAAAAACAACAAAATCCCATTTCGCCGTAAATTCATAATTCAATGGTAGGAATAGATGAATATCAGGAGAACTTGGACTAAACAAGCAAATTCTTGTCTGCAACTGAAGAATAGCAGTTCTCTAATTACAACTAGGCTATAGTCATCAGCAATTAATACAGATGAAATAATTTCAGAAAAAAAGTGAGTTTATCCTTTCCAGTTACAGTCATGAATTGAGATAGCAGCCTCCAAGCTATAAAAATCAAATAGTAAAGGGGAAAATAAGACTGAGAAGATTGCTTAACCAACACTTTTGGCAATAAATGTCTTATGTTGGTTGAGGGGCAACTTCTAGTAATCCAGGGTAAAAAACAAATTAAAAAAAAGGAGAAATAAACCTCAGTGGGACTTCAAGGCTGCACAATGCACTGGAAATAGATTTCACAGAATTAGTTCATCCAAGTAAGTAAACAAATAAAGAACCAAGCAAAAACCCTGGGGAGGAGGCAAACTCATTATCTACAGTTACTGTGATTATGATCAAAACGTCCAGTTTTCAATAAATGTTATAAGACTATGATACATGCAAAGACATTGAAAAGTGTAATCTTTATACAGGAAAAAAGCAGGCATTAAAAATTATCTTTGAATGGGCCCAGATGGTGAACTTAGCAGATAGACGTTAAAGCAGATATTATAAATGTGCACAAAGAACTAAAGGAGACTATCCCTAAAAAGTTAAAGGCAGGTGTCATGGCAATGTCTCATCAAATAAAATATGAATAAAGAGATATAAATTATTAAAATAATCAAATAGAGGGCCAGCCCGGGGGCATAGTGGTTAAGCTCACATGCTCTGCTTCGGCAGCCCAGGGTTCACAGGCCCAGATCCTGGGCACGGACCTACGCATCGCTTATCAAGCCGTGCTATGGCAGACATCCCACATATGAAGTAGAGGAAGACAGGCACAGATGTTATCCCAGGGCCAATCTTTCTCAGCAAAAAGAGGAGGATTGGCAACAGATGTTAGCTCAGGGCTAATCTTCCTCACCAAAAAAAAAAAAAAAAAAGTTAAAAAAAATAATCAGATATTCTGAAGTTGAAAAGTACCATTAGTGAAGTTAAAAATTCACAATAGTACAGTTCAACAGTAGATTTGAGTTCATAGAAGAAAGATACAGCAAGCCTGAAGATATATCAATACACACATTGCAATCTGAAGAACAGAGAGAAATGAATGAAGAAAAATAACAGAGCCTTCAGAAAAATGTGGGACACCCTAAACACGTCAACATACAAGTAATGGGAGTACAGGAAAGGAGAGAGAAAGTAAAGTCATTTGAAGATGTAATGACTAAACACTTTTCCGAATAATTAAAAACATTATTCTAGGGGCTGGCCCTGTGCTGTAGCAATTAAATGTGCATGCTCTGCTGCTGGCAGCCCGGGTTCAGATCCCAGGTGTGCACCAATGTGCCACTTGTCAGGCCATGCTGTGGTGGCTTCCCACATAAAGTGGAGGAAGATAGGCATGGATGTTAGCTCAGGGCTACTCTTCCTCAGCAAAAAGAGGAGGACTGGTGTGGATGTTAGCTCAGGGCTGATCTTCCTCACACACACGCACAAAAAAAGCATTAATCTACACATCCAAGAAGCTCCATGAAGTCCAAGTAGGATAGATGCCAAGAGCTCCATACCCAGACACATCATGGTCAATATTTTGAAAATCAAAGAGAGAGAAAATATTGAAAGAAGCAAGAGAAAAACGACTTAACATGTACAAAGGGAAGTTCAATGAGACAAATAGCTGACTTCTCATCTGCAAGCAATAGAGCCATGAAGCAGTGGGACAATATATTTAAAGTGTTAAAACAAAAAACCTATCAATCAAGAATCTTATGTCCAAGAAAACTGCCTCTCAAATCAAGATTAAATAAAGACATTCTCATATTAAAAAAAAAACAAAGAGAATTTGTGCAGGCACAATGAACTTACAAAAGATAATAAAGGATGTTTTATGAAAGTTCTGTGTCTGTTTTTTTTTACATGAGGATGACCAATTGTTATAGTACCATTTGTTAAAAAACCTATTCTTTCTCCATTCAATTGCTTTTGCATCTTTTTAAAAGATCAAATGACTATGTGGTTCAATTTCTACTCTCTCTGTATCTGTTTTGCTAATAATCTTTCCCAGAGGGGAGGGTTGAATAAATGAAGTGCAACTTGTCATCTATATATCTTCAACGGTGAACATTATCCTGAACATAAGCACTGTACTCTAGTTGGTAAAGTTGTTTCCACAGGGGTATGGGTTTGGATTAACAATTTTGATACTGTTGTATATGTGTACTGGAATTGAATGATTAAATGGACAGCAGGTGGTGGGAGACAAGTTTCTCACTATTATAGTTGGCATTTACAGAGAAACAAGAGGAGACTACAATGATCCAAGTGGTAATGGATCAGAGTGGAGACATCAATACTAATTAATATTTAGTTTAATGCAGATACAGATGATTATGTATAGAAATATTTATAGATATGTGTATATATATAGGTTAGCATACTCACGTATACATCCTTGTTAAATCAGCTGACAGTGCCTGGAAGCAACGACAATTTCATTAAGAACAAGCATACCTAGCACAACACTCAGATATTGGTTTCTAATATCATTCTTTAATAAAAGGAACCAGGGCTCCTTGGAAAAATAGCTTATTCTAGGACAGAAGCGGGAAATATACAAGATGACATTGGGGTATCTTATAGTGCCAGAAAGTAAGGAAGTGCTCAGTGTGCACACACACACACACACACACACACACAATGTTGGGGATATTTCAAATGGAATACAGGAGCCAACTGAAACAGCTCATGACACCCAAAGTTAGAATTTGAGCAACACAATAAATAAAGTAGTATTGGATTATTACCTAAAATATAAAATAAATATCCATTAGTCTACACTATTATGAATGAGTGAATTAATGAATAAATTGAGGATTATAGACAAATCTCCCATGCAGGAGAATTCCAAATAATTTATGTAGATACTCAGTTCTCAACAAGGGAAATATAACTCCTCACTGTTTAAGTGTAGACTGCACACAGTGATTTCCTTCCAAAAAGTATAATATTTTAAAAAGTGTAATATTTAAACTAACTTTACAGTGGAGAAATCTTAAAAACACTATCTCGGCCAGGTCATCAAGGTCAACATCAACAGTGATAAATCATGCTGATAGTATGAACACTTGATATAATGTGATGATAATGACACTTTACTACTGTAGTCTGCCTCTCCAAAACACATAATCCCAGTTGAATCATGAGAAATATATCAGACAAATCCAAATTGAAGGCCATTCTAAAAAAGATATGACCAGTACTCTTCAAACCTATAAAAGTCATCAAAAACAAGGAAAATCTGAAATTTGTTCCAGCTAAAGGAGCCTAAGGAGACATATTGACTAAATGTAATGTGGTATTCTGGATTGGATCCTGGAACAGAAAAAGATATTATGTAAAAATTTAAGAAAACTTGAATAAAGTAGGGAGTTTAGCTAATAATAAAGCATTGTTTTGGGTTCATTAATTGTAACAAATGTGCCATACTAATGTAAGATGTTAATAGCAGTGGAATGGGTGTGACATACATGGGTCTATTTGTACTATCTTCAAAATTTTTCTGTAAATTAAACACTATTCTAAAATAAGTTTATTTAAAAATAGCTATACAGGGGGCTGGCCCCATGGCCTAGTGGTTAAGTTCGGTGTGCTCTGCTTTAGTGACCTGGCTTGGGTTCTTAGGTGCAGACCTATACCATTCATCTGCCATGCTGTGGCAGGGTTCCACATACAAAATAGAGGAAAATTGGCAACAGATGTTAGCTCATGGGGCATTTTCCACAGCAAAAAAAAAAGAAAAAAAAAATAGCTATACATTATAATCCTCAAATAGTCTGCTTTTATAGGAATATGTGATTTCTGAAGTTAAGAAATAGATTTTCAAAGTAGGCCTGATAGCATGGCACTCTAACATGAGCTAATAATTCAGTCAGAGGTCCTGGGTTTGAATATTATTTACCCAACAAAACTTTGCAACTCTCATTTGTAAATGGTCTTCCTTCCTTTCTTTGAGTTATATCATCTAATAATCCATCATCTATTTTTTAAATTTATTTTTTGTTTTTCATCTCAGGCAACAAACTCCTTGTTTAATCACATCAAAGTTTAATAAGGAGTCTCATAACCGAGTCTAAATAGCCAGTAGCTAGCTCTCGGCAATGGGCAATCAACTTCTTTGGATTTCATATCTTTACTGGTATAAGAAAATGTGCTAATGGTTGGTACTCTTAGCATTGCTTCAGTTTATGCTTTACTTGTTATCAGTTTCTTTTTAAAAGGATAGCCCACAAAGGAAAATGGCAAGTATCAAAAATGTTATTCCAATAAATTCACATTTATTAAGGAAATCAGATATCTTTCAAGAGTCAGCTCACACAGACCACTTCCAGTTTTTCTGATGTCTTTTCCCACGCAGATATGAGGTAATTGTCCCTTCTGTGTGCAATCACAGCACATTAAGCACGTGCCTATCATAACATTTAATTCACCACATTACAATTGTTTCTTTCCTGACCTCTCTCCCCGACTAGAGCATACACCTAATTTGAGAATGTTGACTGAACACAAAAATATACTTTAAAAAGATATTCTCAATTCGAGGAAAGACAACTAATCAAGCTAACCTGCCTAAGCAAGATCATATTTTGATTAAAATTTCAGGGAAAAAATTTTAGCCCATATATCTTGGAACATATCAAGGATAAATGTATAATTGATCAGAATATGGCATAAAGAGAGACAGTTATACAGAAATATAATGAAAACAGGAGAGAGAAAAAGATAGTAAAAGAAAAGAAAGACAAATTAATGCAATAGAATTTAAGAAAAAGAACAGAGGAATTAGCCAAATCTAACAAAAAGTATGCATTTTTTAAAGAAGAAAATATTAGAGCCACGTTTAGCAGAGAGCATGCGGCCCTTGTCTCCAGTATTTCAGAGGTTGATAAGGACAAATAAGTGAATAACATATAAACGTCATCCAGCAAAGTATAAGCCTTGATTATATGCCTGTATAAGTAATATAAGAGTAAAGGTCAATAGATTAAATATATAGTTTAATCAGCAAATTATGTAAATGAGCACAAATAAAATACACTCTACAACTTATGATCAGTAAGGCATGCAATTCCATTAGCCAAAAGTAGGTACCTTTAAGGGAGTTAAATATGCTCTTAAATCAGAAAGATTGAAAAAAAAGAAAACTATAAAACTTCAGATTTGGGGTCTGTGCTTCACTTTGAATCCTAAGGGCTTGGCAGATTGACTCCTGCTCACCACGGAGAAATTTCTTTTATCAGACTAGCCCTCACCTGGATAGCAACTAGAAACTGTGAACATATTTTAAAAGAAAACAAAGAAATAAAAACTACTTAAAGGCAGTGAAAAGCAAGCAAAATCAGGTAGAAATTGGAACAAGTGAAGGCACCAGTTGAGTTTGCTAAGGTTTTTTTGGATTTTCTTTCTTATGGTTTTTTGCCTGAGGAAGATGCCAATTGACACCATGAACACTAAAATTTAGGAAGAAACCAACAGTCCTACTGTCTTAAAGAAGCAGAGCACAGAAATCTGGGTTCGCACAGCCTCTGGATACTGAGAGAGGAAAAATCTCAAAGAATACAGCAGAGAAAGGGAGTCCAAAATCTATGTATAAACTAAGTATAAACTGTGTATAGACCCAACTATCCGGCTGAATCTGGACCATCCTGTGTGTGTCGGGGGTGGGGGTAGATTCCAAGATTAGCCCAGCTAAAGACATAAGAATTGAACAGAGATTTTAGCTGCTGGCAACTGAAAAGACAGTCTGGAGTTTGAATTCAGACTGCCACCTCCATTTTCTCATTCTTATTTTGCTCACATTTCTAGTTTACTTAAATCATACAACAATAATTCTACACAGCGTATAGTTTACTCTTGCATGTGTTTAGTACTTATATGTCTGTATATATCTCTATCTCTATTCAGAACAGACCTAAAATAACTACCTCTGAACGGAGAAGAGAAAGGATCTGAATAAAACAAAAATATGTTAAGAAAAGAAACAACAGACTGATCAATTTTTTTGTATATGTATGAATATGAATCACAGTTTCTTCTCTTTAAAGTCCTTTATATTTTCTTTTTAAATATGCAGAGAAAGTATATACATGTATTCTTTGGTTCCTTCTTTGTTATATTGCATCTTTAAGTAATAGTATATTTTCTTTAAAGAATAATAGTTCATTTGAAATCAATCATGTTATAATAGTAGATTTTACTGAAGCAATACCAGTGGTTCTCAACCAAGTGCAATTTTGTCAGGAGATACTTTTGGTTGTCACAAGTGGAGGTAGGGTACTACTGGCATCTTGTGGGTTGTTGCCAGAGATGCTGCTAAACATCCTATGATGCAGGTCCCCGCCTTCCACCAAACAAAATATTTGGTCCAAAATGTCAACAGTGCCTTGGTTAGGAAACTTCAGAGCACACTAAGACAAAGTCATAGTATTTTGCTTCTTATAGCTTTATGCGACATGAGAAAGAACAGTGACTACTAGTGCCTCTGGAGACAGACTGCCTGAGTTCAACTTGTCACACTCTGGAGAAATGACCCAAATGTAATGAGCTTCATTTTCTTTCTTTATAAAATGGGATGCTAGAGCAGAAGCTATGTCATAGTTTGAGGTAAGGACATTCTACCTGAAGTGGTTGTAAGTATTGATTGTGGTGAAACTGTCATGAATCCAAGATTTATATTGAAGTGCAAATCTATACGGACATCCTGTGGTTTTGAGTCTTACCGTAAATATTTTTAAGTGTCTTTAAGATATTTTATTTAAATAAATCTTTCTTACCATGATCTAATTAAATATGCCTCAAACTCCTAGGAATTTAAAATAGGCAAGTATTACAGTTTCAGTTTGCGATGTATGGCTATAGACTCCACTTCTGCAGGGACATGGTATGTGTTCAATAGATGGAACATTTGCCTCAGGTAGAAATGCCACACAATGGTGGTTTTCCATCAACATCCTGCATATAACTTTGAGTACTGTCTCTTTAATAAGATGTTCTTCTTATGAAATGTCAATGAAACAGTAACCGGAGATCTAAATGAGAGTACTGACAGTGACATGTCAAGAACATTTGGTCCTTAAAGAAAGGAAGACACAAGTACTTTGGGCGTCTCTGGAAGCCAGTGAGACAGAGAGTGGGCACACTGGGACCTGTTATGTCCAAAAAAATCACAATTTCTGTAGGCAATTTGTGGATAAGCTTATCTAGTCTAGGAATAGGATTGAAAAAAGAACTATCAATATCAATTTGAGAAGAAATGTAATTAACCATTTAACTAGAGTTGAATTGATAATATGGAAGTTTAGAGAAACAAGCAAATTATGAGGTTAGGAATATTGTTCTCCTAATAAGATATTTCTAGTTATTTTTACCAAGTTTTCTTGACACTGTACTTGGCATTGCATGTAAATCAAGGTTAGCATGGAATCCTCACAATTCATACCTGAAAATAATTAGTAGGTTTCATAGCATTACTAGTGTGGAATCAGAATGTTATTTGATTCAATATTGATTAATAACGATGTGTTTTAATCTTTTTCAAGATTCAGCCACATGCTATATATGCTGTACACGGATTCCTTTTCTTTTCTTTTTTTTTTTAATCTATGGTAGGGTCTATTGGTCAGATTTTAATTCCAGTCTCTTCCATTTCCTTGACCTGAGATGTTTAAGAAGTCACCGTAAGTGATCTAAACAAGTTAGAGATTCAATTGTATTATATAAAAAGGGAATAATCTAATCAGTATTTTAACTCACCTGATGATAAGTATTGAATGAACTTTATACATATAAAATATATATGACTATTAGGTGGTCATAAAACTAACACACATAATAGCGCCATTGTCACCACTATAACCGCTAATGGTGAATGCTTAATTTTGGACAAGCACCATATTTAGAGCCTCATAAAGATAATCATATCAAGTTCATATAGGAAAAAGCATTGTTTTACTTACTATTATCTCTCTTTAAAAAAGAGTTAATTAAATTTATAATGTTCAAGGTGACAAAACTAACATGACAGAGTTAGGATTCTAAACACAATCTGCCTATCTCCGTAATCTATGATATTTAATTCCATAATGTGATAATGAAGTTGAATATTATATCTATAAATATGCAAGTCAAATATTTTGTTGAATGTTTATGGGTTACGTAGATCAGAGGTTTTCAACTTGCAACTACAATATCCAAGTACAGCACTGCGGCGGTTGTTCTTGCTATTTACCAAATATTCCAAATTTTTCTCCTTCTGGGGGCCTAATAAAATTGCTCTTCCTGGCCTCTTTGTGGTCGAGTGGGGTCATGTCCAAGGAGTTGTGACAAACCAAAGTATGTCATTTCCAGGCTACAGTATTTAATTGCCGTTGCAAGACCCCTAAAGCTCTTTCTTCTTTGCAGACTGAAGATTGACAATATTTGAGACGGTAGTTTCTCCAACAGCCTGTGTTTCATAGTGACTGCAATTGAACAGAAACCTCTGCCTGACCCTCATCAGACATTTAGCATGAGTTAGAAAAAATCCTTCGCTGCATTATTTTAAGCCACTAGTATTTTTGAGTTGTTGTTTTTCTGTAGCCTCTCTTGATGATTACAAACACATTCGTTACATATCCCACTCTATGCAATATTCAAAAGTACTAGCTATAATTCCACCAGCTTCTCTCACATGCAAAAACAAATAACTGAATCCATGTGAGGAAGAGGAACATTACAATATAGAAAATCTAGACTCTAATCTCATTTTTTAAAAATAGATTATTCAAAATTATTGTTCTTTAATAATTCCAACATTTCGAGACAAACTTCAAAACTGATTAGGATAAACCAAGATATTCTAGTTGAGAAAAGCTGATATAAATAATATTGCTCCATATAGAATTGGTATTTTTGCTTTGATTTTCAGCAACTTTGGTGTACAAGTAACACACAAATATATGGTCATTATAAAAGATTCAAGCAATACATAATAACTCAAAGCAAAAAATAAAATTTCTCTTTCATTCCCTTTCCACTCATCTTCTTCCTTCCAGTCCTCTAACTGTGAATTTATATACATATATTTATACAGATGTTCATAATTCTTTTTCTTTATACAAATGCTGTCATTCTACATGTATTATTCTTGGACTTTCTTGTATCTTTTAAAACTATGTCTGAGAATTGTTCCGTGTCATTATTTATAGGTTTCTATTTTTCTGTTAAACCTTGTCATAGTTTTCTATAGTTTAGATGTACCATATTTTACTTAACCACTGTCATATTGGTGAAATTTAAGAGGCTTTAATTTTAACAATATAAACAAAACAATGCAGGATTAGACATCTTCTAAATATATCTTTTTCTGATTTTACTCTGAGGTATTTAAACCTCATCAATCTCATGAGTTTTCAGGTTTTCTGTTTTGCTTTATCTTCCGAAACATTTTTATAGAACACAAAATTTATATCTTAGTTTCTTGGAGATTTGCCATATGCCCTTAAATTCTATGGACCTTTTGACTTTTTTTTAAAACTAAGTAGATTATTTTCAATTTCTTTTATGATTATTAACTTATTCATGTTTTCTTCTCCCTAGTTGAGACAGACTTGGTAAGGGAGTTTTTCTTTTCAAGCAGACTATTTGTCTAGATTCTTAAAATTATTGGCATAAAGTTGCACATCCTGTTCCGTTAAAATTTATTTTAATTTCTTCTCTAGCAGTAGTATATCTTTTTTACCATTCTCATTTTTCATATTCTCTCTTATCTTTAATTTTTTTAAATAGTTGACTGTAGATTGTGCACAAAATCTTGGGTTTTTATTGATGTCATTCACTTCATTTTGTTTGATTCTTTTGCCTTTGACTTTTGAACTGTGGTCGGATGCAGTTAACACAGAGTGTTAACTGCTTCCTGACATCTCTGTCTTTGCGAATGTTCTTCTTACATAAATGAAAACTTGACTTTTCAATGAGTATCTTGGAATCACAATTTTTTAACTTCACAATTCTTTAGCCACTGCCACTTTAACTTCTGGTATTCAGTTTACCAGAGAAAAAAACTGTGCTGGTAGATTTTTTGCCCCCGTGAAAGGAGTTTAATTTTTCTCTCCAGAAATTACTTTTATTTTAATCTTTTCATTTACAATAATGTGGATGGTACTTATTTAATTATTTTTTTCTTCTAGTCCGATTTTTTTGTCTCTGCTCTTAAAGGCTGCCTCTCATTCATTCATTAATTACTTAATTACTTTTCCCTTAAGAGTCAATTCTTTTAATTTACCAATTCAGGATATTTTTCAACTCAGGTTCAATTTAATAGATTTTGACCAGACTTATTTCTTCTACCTCAATGTCCTAATTTCAACCATAAAAGGGTCCTGTTTTTCTGGTTTGGATATGCATTTTTTTTTTTTATCATTCACATATTTCTTGTATTTAATAACCCATTTTAATCACTTTTTCTTGCATTTTGCTTTCTTTCCTGTCTGGGAGAACAGCTGAAGTTGAACCATCATATTACTTATTTGATGTTCTCTTTTGTTGGTTCTACTCTTCACTAATGAAAATGTCAATTTTCTTTCTATGACTCCACTTAAGTTTCCTGTCCTTGACACTTTTCTAATTCAATTTTCTTTTTATTTCTGTCTCTCTCTCTTTCTGATTTTCTAGTATTCATTCTTGGAACTCAACTTTCTTATTCCTACAGAGAATGTCAAATATTTCCCTAATCTTTTATTCTACTTACTATAGTAAATCAATTCCATGAGTTTATCTCTTCCAGACTTTAGTACAGCGCTCATTGTACACAAAGACAACCATCTTTATTACAATGAGACAAAATATTAGAATCTATAATGATTGATATGACATTATAATTAACGTCAAAAAACTTTCAAAGTGATTATACAACCTAATTTTCTCTTTGTTAAATTTTTATGAAATACTTCCATTTTATCAACTACTTTAAAAGACACTTACTGATAATTATATTTCATTTAATACTAATAATAGTGGAAATGTATTTTATTTTTCATAATTTATTGACAAAGAAACTGTGGCTCAGAAAATTAAAGTGACTTACTCATGCTCTCTTAGCCAGTGTGAGGAAAAACTTAGGATTCATAAAACATCTTATAACTCCAAGTCTTTTTTTCTTTATATTTCATAAAGCTATTCAGTGAAAGTGACTTTATAAATTATTTTGACTGAAAATGGGTGAATACAAAGTTAAATAATATTTTGTTTGTTATTTCAAGACAATAGTATTAGCATTTGTGTAACCATTCAAATTAGAATTTTGTTTCTAATTTTTAAAAAGGTGGTTATTATTACTTCCATTTTTATTATCTTTAGTATTATATATTTAAATGTGAATATATGGTGATAAATATTTTTCTTGAAAGAGAATTTATTGAAATGAAAATGAATATTACCAAGTAATAGAATTTTAATATTTTTCTTAAAAAACACTTTCATTTTAATGGTGGTTTTAATTTAAAAAGTAAATTCCTGAAGGAAAAAATATAGATACTTTAGATGCAAACCATTAAAAGCCAATTTTGTATGAAGAAAATTGTGCTTATAACCAAAGCTGTGCCATTTGCTTTATTTTGAGAATGTTTTAAAGTTAAATGCTCAAAATTGTAAAGTGTATCCTTAAATATAATTTGAATATTGTAGTAAACCAAAATACCTTAAAAATGTTTAAATACAAAACAAATGACATTTAGATATTTTAGTGTATAGTCCATCTGATTTTTATTTTTCTCATCTCCAAAATGAGAATGATACAAATAGTGACACTCACTTCAAAAGTATTGTGAGACTTAAATTAGTGCTTAACAATTGTTCACGAATTTCAGTAGGACCACTAGAATAAGTGTTTAAAAAATTATTTCTTAATTCAGTCTTCAGTCAATAGCATAAAAAAGGTGTTGAATATAGGCAAGAACATGATATGCCAAAATACCAATAAAGTTAAGTGTGATGATGTGTTTTTTTTTTTATTTAAATGAGAATCATGTAATGAACAAGAATAAACAGCTTTTAAAATATTAGATGATAGGTTTTTCTTCTTTGTTCTTGAATATAATGCAGAAAGGAGCAAATTATACCTTTAAAATATTATACATTAAAATACCTTATCTTAATGAAAATAATCAGTCAAAACCATTTATATATATTACAATTATTTGATTGATATATAAATATAAAATATATGAAGGTCATGGTGAATAGCAAAATAAATCTAATTATAAACTTTACAAATAATTATTAAGGAGTTCAAAACATATGGGTGAAATACGTTGACAATTTGTTATCATTTTCATATTTCTTTAGATGTTTCTTAAAAAACATCTTTAGATAGCAGAATAGATGCTTACGATTACTTTTTCCTTGAATGACATCTGACACTTTCAGGGAGAAAAGGTGAAATTTGCCTCCAGAATCAAGCGACAACATATTTTGCACGGAGTGAAAAAGATAAAATCACTTGAATTTATAGCTGGTCAAGGTTAAATTTGAAAAGTCAATTCTCCAAAGAGCTAAACTTAGGTCAACCTAATTTTTTATGAATAAAGTTGAATGAAAAAATTATACAATATCTTCAAATGACTTTAAGCCATTACAAAATCAAAACAGCCCTTCACCCTCCCCGAGTAGTGCATGCCCTGGAGATCCATTGCAAAGGCATTGCTTAAGTTGGCATCTTGGAAAGATGAACGCAATTCTCAGAATGATTTCTATCTGGAAGAATTCTAAATGAGATTTTAATAGGCCAGGAAGGAATTAAAATCTATCAGTGTTCATGGATGCTGTTCTACTGCATATACCTTGCTTGCAATAGTTAGAGAATTTCAAATTTCTTGCATTTGAGTTACTATTTAACCACCACTATCTGCTCTGGTGTGTTTGTTAATACATGGTAACTCTATTAAGTCAATATTTTTAAGGAGGTCAGGAAACTTATTCCCTGGTTTAAAATAAACATATTACCTAAAGTAGTCCAGACAGAACAAAATCTATCCTGTTTTACTAACTTTCAGATTCATTGTGAGTGAGAAGGGAAGACAATGGAATATTTTGAGCACAGCATACACTTGGGTGAGTGTATCTGTTCTCTATGGCTGCATAATAAATCATGCCCAAACTTAGTGACTTAAATCAACGACTGACTATTTTTCATGATTCTGTGAGCTGACTGTGCTCACTCTGGCTGATATCCTACTCCACAATGTATAGGTTGAGATTATTCATGGGATTGAATCAGCTAGGTTTCTCCCTGAGGCTGGAATGTCCACCTTGTTCAATGTGGCCTCTAACAATTCATTCCTGGTGAAGACTTCCTCCTGCCTCCAAGCTGGAGGAGCAAAAGCTGACAGTTCTCTTAAAGCCTGAACTCGGATATCCCAAAACATCACTTTAGTTTTATTTTATTGAACATAAGACTGGCTGAGACTACACCTCTTGATGTTAAGTGGTGACATGCCTGTATAGAAATGGGGGGCTTTATTGGCTATCCTGTTACAAGAGTTTCTATTACGGTGCATAAACATGGAAGGAAACTGCTATCTTGGGTTTAGTTATTTTGTTCAATTTTCAAATAATTTTTCTTTGGAGGTCTGACATGAAACATGAGGAAAACAAAATATAACTAAGACTACTTTTCTTTTTGGAATAACCTTACTAAATTATTCTGGTTTCAAATTAATAGAGTCTCATGGAAAAATCTAATTAAGAAATAAAAAAGGGGGCCGGCCTGGTGGCACAAGCAGTTAAGTGCGCACGCTCCACTGCGGCAGCCGGGGTTCGCCAGTTCGGATACCGGGGTGCACAAATGCACCGCTTGTCAGGCCATGCCGTGCTGGCATCCCATATAAAGTAGAGGAAGATGGGCATGGATGTTAGCCCAGGGCCAGTCTTCCTCAGCAAAAAGAGGAGGATTGGCAGATGTTAGCTCAGGGCTGATCTTCCTCACAAAAATAAATAAATAAATAAATAAATAAATAAATAAATAAATAGATAAGTATAAAGATGAAATTTATCTGTAATTCCCTCATCTAATGATAATCACTGTTAACATTTTATTGAATGCTATTCTGGAAATAATGTTGATACCATTTTCAATTATAGAATTATAATATGATTAAAATTAAATATAGAGGTATATAATATAATTAGATATTTTCTACTTTGCTACTTTTAACTATAATCATATTTAAGAATTTTATCTTGTTACACAAGCCAACATAGAAAATAAATAAAAGCATAGTATTTGTCTGCTACGTATGATGAGGAAATTATCACCTTTATAGCAACTTTCATACCCTTTCTTTTAGAAGTCTTCCTACAGAGTTTTATCAGCTGGACCATTATTTTATTCCATTTTTAACTTTTAAAAATTTAATTATTATTATTATTTTTTTTGGTGAGGAAGATTGGCTCTGAGCTAACATCTGTTGCCAATCTGCCTCAGCAAAAGGAGGCCCTGGACTAACATCCCTGCGCATCTTCCGTTACTTTATGTGGGATGCCTGCCACAGCATGGTTTGATGAGTGGTGCGTAGGTCTGTGCCTGGGATCCAAACCTGTGAACCCCAGGCCTCCAGAAACAGAGCACGCAAACTTAACCACTATGCCACCGAGCCGGCCCCTAGTTTTTTTTACTTTTTGACAAATTTTTCTTCTATGTATTTTTGTTATTTTTCTCACATTTTTATGATTGCTTCTTTCTTTTTGTAGGTAGGAAAAGTATATGCCTTCATCATACCATTAATATCTTACAGGGTCATAGTTGCAGCATATTTGAAATGGAATATACTTTCTTCTTGAATAAATTTTTCATAGAATTCACATACTTCATTCAATTTGAACCTCTTTTTTAAACGTAATATCCAGCTGTGATCCTCGAATATCTATTCAGTATATAGAATAGCTATATAATTTGTGGAACTGCTCATTTTATTTAGTTTTTGTGTGCTCATTTTCCATTTGCCAGATTATATTGTCAAGCAATTCTTTCCTTTTTTTCTCCTCCAGAAACTGTTGGTATGATGCAAGCATTCTGATCTCTTGCGATTTTAAAAAACTATTTTATTTTAGAGTAATAGCTTTTTGTTAGATTGGCTAGATAAAGAAGCATAAGTTCAAAATCATTTTGTCTCTAATTTGAAAATTTTGCACCACTATAGTGAAGGATAAATTCACTATTACTGATTAGACAGCTGATTCTAATCTGGTGATTTTTCCATCTAGGCTCTGTGTAAAAGTCATTGGATCTCAATAATAGATAGAATAACCTTTATTGTGTATATTTGTAAAGCAAGTGACTGAGCTCCAGACACCTACAGTTCAAAGACTTTTTGTCAAGAAGTTATGCTTCTGGATCTATTTTGAGAGTAGATTCAAGAGTATTTGCTGACAAATTAGATGTGGGGTATGAGAGAAAACATCAGTGTTGACCTTATGCTTTTTTGGCCTGAGCAGCTAGAAGAATCTATTTGCCCTTTGAAGATAGGGAGAATTTAAAGAAAACGGATGATAAGGAGTTATTCATTCATTCAGCAGATATTTGTTGAGCATCTGCTGTGGGCTAAGCATTTTATTCTAGGCTCAATTTTATTCATATTGTGTTGTCTCTCGGACATCCAGGTAGAGTTCATGTGAAAGGCCTTGGTTTAAAATATAAATATAAATCATCGTGATGTAGATGGATTAAAATATATGGTTAAATGTGATGCACAAAGACTACATACAGCTGGAGAAGAGAACAGGCCCAAGGACGGAGCCCTGAGCCGTTCCGATATTCAGTGGTCAGTGATATGAGGAGGGACCAGCAACAGAGATTGAAGAGCAGTTGCCTGAGTGGTGGAAGAAACATCAGGCATATATGGGGGCCTGAAAGCCACATATTTTAAGGAAGAAGGTGACCAACTCCCTCAAATGCTATTAATAGATCAAGTAATATGAATATTGAGATATGTTCATTGGATTTAGCAACATAGATACATTGAGACATTGATAAGAGTAGTTTTGATGTGAAAATAGAAATGAAAGAATTATTTAGAGAGACCAAAAAATAATGTAAGATGAAAAATGTGATAGTGTATATAAAAAACCACTTCAATAAAATCTTTCAAGGAAGGAAAGTTATACTCAGAGGCATAGCCTTCAACTCAACAATCTTGTCTGATTATTTTATTGTGAGTCTAGCTGAGCATATATGTATCAGTGAGAGAAACACATTCTCAGTGACTGAGTCTGTAGTATCTCAGGAGAGCAAAGTAAAAATTAATATTTTAAGTCCCTGGTGATGCAGCTGAGTATCACCCCAAGAAAGAGATCTGAAAAAAACTGTCACAGAGTGAACTCCACCCTCTTGAGAAACATTCTTCTCTCAACTTCAGCAAGCTGATTTTAATCATAGGCCAATGATATGGTTGTGCTGTAAACTCATTTCTTGACAGTGGAGGAAAAGAGTTAATTCGATTAAAAACTGGCAGATAATTTATTTTGCAATATGAAACCTAAACCAGACAACAAAAGAGTTTTTTTGAATGAGTGAATTTTCTTTTTCAACTATTATACAATCCTTGCCTAAACTAACATTTCCCAAAGATGAGTCACCTCGGGGATATTTTAAAATTCTAACCAAATAAAGAACATCAGCAATAGATTAAGAATGAATAAAATTTGGATTGAAGTAAAGAGGGAAAATGGTCTCAGAATTGAATTAATAATTGCAAGAAATTACTGATATTTGTTTCATCTGTGCCTTTAAACAATTGAGTACAAAAATCAAATTCAAAACAATAAATTAGCTTAAGAAACGAATATGTCATAAACATGTAGTAAAATTATAAGACAGTATAATATATACTATGGCATGATGTTTGAAAAGGAGTTTTGCTAGTGGTTGTGCAAGTCGCCTTCAGACCATCTGAGAGAATATAGGATAAGATATTGATTGGAAGGGTGTGGTCTTGAAAAAAGCTCCCATTTTCATGGCAGTTTATTAGATTTCCATTTAAACTATGGTTAAAGAAATATTTTCATGGCTAAATGAAGTATAAAATCAGTGGAAGCCATGATGAAGAAACAAGTGTTGCATTTATACTATACAGCATCATACAACATAGGCTTAAACGTTGCAGAGGAAGCATCTAGAGCAAAGGTAGTAAGGTGGGAAAGAAGGCACATGTGGCTGGAGCACAGTGATTATGGGGTTGGGGAGTATGAGATGAAATCTGAAGGATTGTCCAGAGCCTGATGATGAGAACATTGTTTACCCTATCCTTAGTGGTGGTAGGCCTGAGTTTTTCCCCAACTGCAAGGGGTGGATTTGAACATGGGGAGTGACATGATCTGACAGTTCAAAAAGAGCAATTTGACCTCTGCATAGTTTGGGCAACTGACACAAACAAGCACAGAAGTTAGTTACGAGGCTATTCTTTCTCTCAATGGAGAGATAGCAATGGTTTTGGTCAATGCTGTAGAGTTTCTTCAATAGTGTGGAGTGGATACCCTTCCCATATTAAGGCAGAACTCTCAGTACCCAGGAAAAATGATTCTAAGACAACGGGGAAAACCCTTTTATGGAGCAAGAGGAAGTGAAAATCTGGTCATGTGTAGTGGATTTGTGAAGAAGTGATGTGAACATACAATAGAGAAGTTAGGCATGGGTTTTATTTCTCCTGTAAATTTTTAAGGAAAGGGCAAGGTAGAATATTCATTTAGATCTCAGGGATGCTGTGCACTCTGGACACAAGAGTATGATGGTTCCTCATTGGTAGGTTTCCTCAGGAGAAACTGGAGAGGTCACACAACTCGTGGGCAAAGTTTTGTTCAAACTAAAGATGATGATCTGTTGGTGGGTCATGATCAGCAGTATAAAAATAAAGTAAAATAATATAAAATAAAAAACACGCTGCAAACTCTTCATTGTGTTTTGAATACACAATGCTATGAGTTTTGAACACCTATCTGGTAATATCTAACTATGTGTGAAAGATTATTGTCATTTTCCTCTACCAAATTCAACATTATCCTGCCCATCCAACTCCAAGATTTGCTTTGAATAGCAAAACAAGCATTCTTATAAATGGTACCCAGGAGCAATTGGGCAAAGATGGACGACAACTAAACATTCCTTGCTCATTTGTTCCCTTTACAAACTTCCAGAGGAAACGTTTTCTCCAACATGATTTTATTCATTGCTGACAGTTGAATAAATTTACCTCAGGTACTCGTTTTGTTGTCCTTTCTAACCTTCTTATTATTTCTCTGTCTTGCCCTCAGGATAATAATGAGCCAAAAACTTACTTAATTGTGTGTGATAAGTATAAGAGCAGTTGAGCAGGAGCTGTATATTCAGCAAGAAGAAAACTCATAAATTGTCAAGTAAAATTGAACATAATAATCAACTTGTAAAATTTTTGCTAGTTCAAAGCCTTTTTTAGAATTTTCTCTAAAACATCCATCTACTCCCTCTTCTTAAAAAAAATCCTGTTTTTACTCAAACATTAGCATTCAGAATATATTTTAAAAATCTGTATCTACTTTAATTCAATATATTCTGCTTACTCCAGAAATAACCGAAGATTATACCCCCTGATGAAACAGACTATATTTTAATAGTTTTATTTACTATATTAAAAACTGCAAATATATATTTTAGATGTATAATTACTTTGTTTGCAAAACTAGCCTTTATGTATAATACTGTTCCTACGGAAAATTACATCCACAAATTGCACAAAAAAGATTTTAAAATACACTTTTTATTTTTCTCTGTCATTCTACTTTTATTCTTATTTCAGTATCTTCAATATACAAAATTGTTATGCCTCATGTTTGGTCTCCTAGTGACACAATTTTCCATGAGACAGTAGGAGCTGAACTTCGCAGTAGAAGAAGAACGGAGCAACATATGGTCCAACACTTTCACGCTGGGGAAAGGACAGCTTCACCCTGTGAGGAGAAGAATGGATGGAGAGTTTGAACTATGGTTTACTCTTGAGTTTTCAAAGGTAAAAAGAAGAGACTCGCTGAACACGAATGTAGAGAAGCAATAAATTAAGTTTGTGCAGAAGAAATCCACTATTTTAATCATTTGTTAGATTTTTTCCATTGTTTCAAATAATTTCCTCGAGTAAGTCAGCACTTTCAGAAGCTCATCAATTTCTTCCATGCGCTGTCATTCTTTTTGAAACTATTTGAGAATGCTCTAGTAATTACACTGAGATTTTTGTGATTGATATTACTCTTGGGGAATAATATAGACAGTGGGAAATAATTGTAATTGCAATTATTATATTTAACACATTAGCTGTTTTCTTGTAATAGGAATAAATGATAATGTATAAAATAACAGTTGTATAAAAATACATATGTTCATTGAAAAAATACTGATACCACTTTATATTGGGCAAGATTTAAGTAATTAATTAAACAAGGATTCACTTACTCATCAAACACCTATGGAGTAGGCTCTGTATATATTTTGTATTTAATTATCATATTTAATTCCATGAAAAATCCTAAAGGTTCATATAAATCAACTCACCCTTTGGTAAGTAAGATAGCTATGGCTA
Source organism: Ceratotherium simum simum (assembly GCF_057802395.1). NCBI lineage: Eukaryota > Metazoa > Chordata > Mammalia > Perissodactyla > Rhinocerotidae > Ceratotherium > Ceratotherium simum. The sequence continues at coordinate 49,091,894 of NC_141909.1, forward strand.
AAGGAGGCTAAATGTTTTATTCCAAGTCACAGAGCAACTAATTCAAATTTAGAACTACCCGAATCCTTAGTTCACTGATTTCCTTCTATATGATGCTGCTTGTTAGATCACTGTGACGTCTGATGGGAAGCCTCATGACATTTTTTTGAAGATGATAGCTCTAAAATAATTCATATATATGTAATGTGTTTATGTCCATAGACACCTATGAATCAAGGCTATGAATACACATGTCACTTTGTAAACTGTATGTTTCTAACAGTGATATTAGAAATTACTCTTATTAATATTGTTATTTTTACTTTATAGAATGTGATCATTACTTATGATAAAAGTTCTTTGGTGAACAAAATGTTCAAGTACTATTTTCTTCATCTGGATCGTAACTGACTGTACCACATAAAAAAATAATAGTCAATAAGACAGTATGATGATCATGGTGCATAGAATTATATACTAGATATTTAAATCGATTGCCCTTCATGTAATTAGTGACCATTTATTTATATAAACAAATCATCATCAATATCTTGTCACAGGGAAATCTAATAACATTCCTGGCGTGTGACCTCTGTTCAAGGAAAATAATTTGATCTGCTTAATTTTCTTGGTCATTGTTTTCTAATCCTTTTTTCTTTTGCCACATTGTAAAATAAAGTGAGCATAATTAATTAATTACTTGGCCCCAGAAAACCATTTGTAAGTAAAAAGTTTGTATTTGGATAATTAATTTGACAGTGAAGCCCATTTTCCTTAGAGTGAGAATAATTTCCTGCTCTACATTCTCAAATGATTTGACAAAGACTGGCAGACGAACAACGGGATAGACCAGAAAATTATCCCATTTTTCTCCACCTCATATGCAAACACTTGAGAAGCCTATTTAAAATCTCCACTAAAAGACAGAAACAATGTCAATTGAAATGAATGGGAACACTGAGATCTTTACTTCAAAAAGATTAAGAATCTGTCAAAGGTAATTCTGATAGTCTCGGTGGTAGAGAGTTGCTTAGAATGCAATATATTTCTGCACAGCAGGAAAAGAGAGACATGAAGCCTGCATTAAAGAATCGTGGAGCAAATATAAAGGATGGACGGGCAATGCCATCATTTAGCTCCTCCCATGGCCTCTAACAAAGTTCTAAGGAAGGCTTGGCATCCTTGAAGAGTAGCAGGCAGACAGAACTTGCAGCCCAGAAGCCTAGTCAACAGCAGGTTGTCTGTTTCACAGGGCTGTGCCCTGGTGGGACACTGATGCGAGTTGGCAAGAGACAGCATCAGGCAGTGTAGATAAGCAGATTAGAACAGCCGGGCATGGAATAATTACGAAAGACATGTTAATCACTCTCTCTTTATTCTTCCTCAGAGTCCTGCGCAGTCCACAGAAATTAATACACTGGTATTAGGAGAGAGAATCTGGTTTCAGAAATACCTAACTTACAACTAGCCTGTGGGAGAATTTGCCTTAACACTTCACTCAATTCTCTGCCTTTTCTTATGAGGTATTAATATTATCGTTGACACAGTGGAAGAGACTACAGTAAAAGGAGGTTCTGTGCTCAATTAATAAACAAAATGGAATCTTTATTGCCTGTCTTACAAAATACCATGAGAATAATGCTAATTTATTCCAAAATGAAACTTTTCCTTCTACCTCAGGCCTCAATTATTTTTTCCTAATAAGAGAATATCTAGATCTATATCTAGATGTATAGAGAGTCAGGGTTGTATAAAATAGCTCTCCTTTCTCCTACCGTGTCCCCAGAAGGATCTAATTGCCTTAGGTGATTACTCAGATAGTTATCAATTGCTACAACTTTTTGAGAAATTTTTCTTCCCTGGAAAAGGGGAACTAATACTTGTGTTTTGTCAAGTGCTATTTTAAATTGTGTTTTAACTCATGTAATCTCCACAATGACCTTATTATTACTCCTGTAATACAGACGACAAAACTGAGGCACAAGGTAGCATGCCTAAGATCACACAGAGAGTAAATGGGGACTTGGACTTGAAAGCAGGCCATTCAGCATCTGCAGTCCATGATCTGAATCACTGTATTATGCTCACTGCATGTTTGTCTTTGAGAGTTTGCATAGATTTCGACAGTGGTGAAAGGCTCTTCGTTATTCAACTCATGCTCGCCAGTCCCATGTTAATGTATGTGAAATTGACTCCAATGAGATAACTGACTTGATAGTTATCTCCTCAACTTCAATTTATACCCAGATTATCCTTCAAAAGTTTGTTTAGAATTAATTCTGTGAATTACTTTTAAGTCTTACCCAAATATCGCCTCCTTAGAGTGGCCCCGAGCACCTCCCACCCATGGCAATCTGTATTCCCCTTTACTCATTGTATTTGTTTCCTAGGGTAGCCATAACAAATTACCTTAAATGTGGTGGCTTAAAAACTAGAGAAATTTAAATTCTTACAGTTGTGGAGTCTAGAAGTCTGAACAAAGTGTAGACGGGGTATGCTCCTGCTGGAGGCTATAAGGGAGAACCCTTCTTTCCCTCTTTGTTTATAAGGTCTCCAGAAAGTCTTTGGCTTGTGGATGCACAGCACCAATCTCTGCCTCCAACCTCACAGAGCTTGCTCTTCTATGTGTCTCTGCGCATCAAATTTCCCTATGCCTTTCTTGAATAAGGACACTTTTTATTGTATTTAGGGCCCAACCTAAGTCCAGAAGATTATATCTTGAGATCCTTAACTTACTTACATTTAGAAAGACCCTTTTCCCAAATAAAGTCATATTCACAGGTTCCTGGATTAGGACTTGGAAGTAACTTTTGCGGGGCCACTATTCAACCCACTATACTCGTCTTGTCTTTTATCAAATCACTTATTACTTTTTATTATAATTTATAATTTACTTATGTATTAGATTTATCTATTTTGTTTCCCCTTGATAGACTATAAACTACGTAAGTCAATAATCTTTATTTATTTTGTATACCGAAGAAATCCAAATTCCCAGAATAAAATGTATATTATAATATTTACAAATATATTTTAGAGATAGAATCAAAACACAGACATTGAAAATCTGTTCTTGGAGTCAATTTTCTTCTTTCCTACAGCTTTTTCACATCTCCTGCATCTTGGATCTGTATATTCCTACCAGAATTACAAAGTCTCTACTATGCTTTGTGTATCCCCCCAAAATCATGATATTAGTGGGCATTCAGTCATGGAACAGGAGTTGAACTATAGTTACACATAACATTAATTTAAATCTTGTGCTTGATTCTAGGACAAGTCAGAAAATATATGCAAGCTTTTCATCAGAATATCATATTGCTTTGAAGACATAATTACATGGAGGATTTCAAGGCAGTTAAAAAGTGTTTTGGCTAATGATGAACAAAAGTTAGTACAGGAACCCTGGCTGGAGGCCTGGAAAAGCTTTGGTCCCTACCCCGGCTAGAGTAGTTCTTCATTCTAACATGAAGAGGATGAATGAAGAGCCTCAGATCTGAGTTCTAATGCTTTCATATCCACCGAAGGATAGCTTTAGAGTTAGAACCTAACTTCTTATCCATGTTCCTTGGGAAACCATCAGCAAAAACCACAGTTTGCTGAAAGCTCAGATATCTTCTGAGAATTCAGCATACTCTAGCATTTAACCTGAATCTATTAATTATATGCAGTTCATTCATTCATTCAAAAATACTTGTTGAGCACCTACTGTATATCATGTATGATCCAAATGCCAATGTAGAGCAGAAAACAAAATAGATAACAATTATTGCCTTAAATGATCTTACACTGTATTAGAGGAAACAAGAATAAACAAGACAAATAAATAAAATGTAGAAAACTATGGGTAGTGATAAATGCTGAGGAGAAATAGAGCAGGGAGAGAACAGGAGGTGTGAACGTGAGGGGAAAATGTTGTAAACCTAGGATTGACAGGGAAGTCACGTATTTTCTCTTTACAATCCTTTAAAAATCTGAAATATAGGGGCCGGCCCCATGGCTTAGCGGTTAAATGCGCGCGCTCCGCTACTGGCGGCCCAGGTTCGGATCCCAGGCGGGCACCGGCGCATCGCTTGTCCGGCCATGCTGAGGTGGCATCCCACATACAGCAACTAGAAGGATGTGCAACTATGACATACAACTATCTACTGGGATTTTGGGGAGAAAAAGGAGGAGGACTGAAATCTGAAATATAAGGATTTTTCACTGATTTCATTTCATAGTAGTAAAACTTCAAAACATTGCTTAAAGGCTATGGAAATAAATAGAAAGGTCTAAATTTGGGAATGCTGTATAGGTTGAAAGTACATTATTCTGAAACATTTCCCATGACAAAACAAGTATTTTGAAAATATTGTTGTAGTATGTTCTTGAGTAAATCACTGACCTCAAGATAGTTCATGCCAGCTCCTTGAAATGATAAGCATGCAATTTTGTTTATATTAATTCACAGATGAGAAGAGATTTTAGACGCAGATGAACTTATTTTAAGGTGATTTTATGTTACATCCTCTTTTGACAAGAATGTTAATCTCTTTTAAAAGAAGAAAAATTAGATACATGCACTAAGGATTTCTAGTCCCCAATTTAATCCATTTACAATATCTTAGAGACATTTCTTGACAGTGTTAAATCAAAAGAGTGACCAGAAGAAATGGCAGATAGTGTTTTTTTCAAGTAGAAAATGGCAGTTACATTATGAGTATTTATTTTCTGTTTGTCACAATAATTTACAATTATTTGTTCAAAATGAAACAAACATATCTATTATTTTCAAAAGACTCCATTCATGTGCAATTGTAAAATGTACTAAATAAACATTCTTTGAGAACTGAGTGTAATAGTTCTACTGACAGTTTGGAGATAGACATGAAATATAAAATGATGTACTATCTTTGTTTCAGTAAACATTCAATCTAGTTGAAGTGCCAAAAAATATGTTCATACTTAATATTTTTTAGTTTTTTAAGCTTTTTATTTTTTATTGATGTAAAATATCTGTACAGAAAAGTACACCTATCATAAGTATACAACTAGATTAAATTTTACACACTGATAACATCCATGTCATCAGCATGCATATGAAAAAAAGAGAGGTACCAGTACCCCATAAGCAACCCTCATGTTTCTTTCTAGTCATTAGTTCCCCAAGAAGTTAACTAACTGTCATGACGTTTAATACCTTCTACTAGTTTTGCCTGAATTTGTTATGTAAATGGAATAATACCGCATATATTCTTTTATATCTGGAGTCATTACTTTAACACACTGTGAGGTTTAGATATATCATTGCATATAGTTCCAGATTCTTCATTCTCAGTGTTTTGTAGTGTTTCCTTGTATGAACACACCTAAAATTATTTATCTCATCTACTATTTTTTGACGTTTGTGTAGTTTCTAGTTTGAGATATTGCTAAGGGTACCACTAAGATCATTCTAGTACACGTCTTTGATGAATATATTAACAAATTTCTCATGGGTTTATACCTAAAAAGGAATTGCTGGTCATTTGCATGGATGGATACAACTTTAGTAGATATTCTGAAACAGTTTTCTTAAAGTAGCTACAGTCACGCGCTGCATTATCATGTTTCAGTCAACGACTGACTGCACATATGAAGGTGATCCCATAAGACTATACCATATAGCCTAGGTGTGTAGTAGGCTATACCATCTAGGTTTGTGTAAGTATACCCTATGATGTTTGCACAATGACAAAATCACCTAATGACACATTTCTCAGAACATATCCTGCCGTTAAGCAAAGCATGACTGTATACTGATTTATACTACTATCTATGTTGTATTAGAGAGTTGGTTATTTCATGGCCCTGCCAGTGCTTGGTAATTTCCTGCCTTTTTTAATCTTAACATTCTATTAATAATGCATGTCAGTCTTAATTTGCATTATCCAAGACATGATATTTGAATAGTGTTTTTACTAGTGGTTCTTCAAGCTCCATCCCAAGCAACCTCCTGAGAGAGTATGGGATAAGGGAGTGATTGGGGGGTGTGCTCTTGGAAAAAGCTCACACTGTCATGTGAATTCTTTAAGTTCCCATTTAAGCTATTGTTAAGGAAATTTTTCATGTCCAATCAGATTTGAACATCACTGATTTAGAGCAATGAAGAAGAAATGTCTTTATTTTAAACGATACAGAATCAGATAAAAGTATTCTTTCTTTGTCTTGATATTTTCTTGTCTTTAGGGCATAATTCCCTCTTAGTTTTTATGTTTATGCCTTTAGCCTCTCTTCTGAATCTGTTTCAACTTTTTTTCTCTATTTAGTATTCAGAGGTCAGTTCACCTGTGGGATACACGCTTAGCTATTTTTGTTTCTTACTCTAAGCTCTCTCTCTCTGCACAGTGTCTTCTTAGTATCCACCACAGGGCTTGAAATACATTCAATCTGACACAAAATATTCACTGCATGAATGAAAAAATGAAGAGAAAGGATGAATGAATGATAGCATCCACACATCTCATTTACCACCTGTAACCTGATACCTAAAGCCCAATCTCTAGATTGAACTTCTCCTGAACGTGGAAATGCTACGTAATATTATTCTTCATTTTAATGTCTTAAAGTCATCTCAAACTTTAAAATAGTTTATTTTTCTACTTAAAAAAATCAAATACTCTCAACTTAGATATCTCAAAGTACTCAAATAAAAATATTTTTTCTCATTAAAAAGTGACATGAGCATTTTGCAAATTTAGTGAAAAGAAGATAACGGAAAGAAGGCACTTACGCTCAAACTGGGAGACATCACTCTTTCTGTCTCTTTCACTTTGTTGTTTGTTTCTGTTCTCCATCACTGCGGATGTTTCCACCATTCTCGAATTAATGAGGCAGGAAAAGCAAGGATCATCTGGGCCTTTCCCTCTCTCTTAACTAAGGTACCAAGAGATTAGCATATCTTTCAATGCTCATACATAGGTTTCCCTCTCTATCTCTTCTCTATTACAACTATAGAGTTCAATCTTTTATCATTTTTCTTCAGTGTCACTATATATAAGACTTCCAACATTATCTTCTTGAGAGTTGTCTCATTCTAATCTATGTTCTTCATTAGTAGCTGCTATGGTCAGAATATTTGTGTACTCCAAAATTCATATGTTGAAATCCTAACCTCCCAGGTGATGGTATTTGGAGATGGTGCCTTTGGGAGACTATTAGGTCATAAGAGTGTATTCTTCTATCTTACTTTTCTCATCTATAAAATGACATGCTTGACTACATGATCTCTAAGGCTTTTTTTTTTTTTTGCTCTTATTAAAAAAAAACCAACCTACCTTCCTAAATATACCATTTAAAAGTTTTAGACTGATATTTTTGTTTTCTTCAGTGTGATGGACATAAAAGAGGCTTAAAAACATGAGATAGTTTGCAGAGAAGATTGGAGAAGAAAGGAGTTTTTGAAGGCAAATAATGTTATTTGAGAAATTGGAATGAAGGGTATTCTTTTCTTTTCAGTATTTTTTTTTTATGTAAACTACTTCCAAGACCAATGTTTTGAGGTCAAGTTTTCTTTAATAATTTTTAGATTTTTGGATTATGATTGTTTAAATTTTTCTCCATTTTAGCCCATGTTGAGAGAGCTTTGCTCTCCATAAAATAAAGACTTCTATTTCCCTTTTTTTCTAACAATGGATAGAATCCACTACCTTTAGTTTGGGTTTAAGAAATCACAATTATGTTTAGGGATTGTGATTGTTAATTTTATATGTCAACCTTACAGGGCTAAGGGATGCCCAGATAGCTGGTAAGACATTATTTCTAGATGTGTCTGTGAGGGTGTTTCCAGAAGAGATTAGCATTTGAATCAGTAGGCTGAGTAAGGAAGAACTGCTGTCGCCAATGTGGGTGGGCATCATCCAATACATTGAGGGCCTGAATAGAACAAAAAGCTGGAGGAGGGAGAATTTTTGCTCTCTCTACTTGAGCTAGGACATCCATTTTTTCCTACCCTTGAACATAGGAGCTCCTGGTTCTCAGGTCTTTAGACTCTGGGCCTTATACCAGAGGCCCCCTGGTTCTCAGGCCTTCAGACTTGGACTGAATTATACCACCAGACTTTCCTGGTTCTCCTGCTTGCAGATGGCAGATTGTAGAACTTATTGGCCTCCATTACCGTGTGAGCCAATTCCTGTAATAAATCTTCTCTTAAATATATATCTGTATATTCTACTGGTTCTGTTTTTCTGGGGCATACTGACTAGTACAAGGATTATGTTATAATCAACACAAATTTGAAAGTATATTTTGGAGAGAAGATAGAGCTGGGAAACTCAAACAGTTCTCAAGCACCAAGAACTACTTGTTCATTTCCACTCTGACTTTAGACCAGTTCACCTTGAGATAGAGACTGAATCGGGGAGTAGGAAGGGAGTTGGGGGAGTCTGGCCCAGCACTGACCCAAGAATATTAAGACAACCAAGACAAAACAAAACTAAAACTAAATAAACAACAAAAAAAACCCTTAAATGCTAGTACTCTGTACTAAATTTGGAGTTTAGTCAAGTTTTGCTGTTTAAATTTCTGGCTTACAATACTGGCTCTGAGAGAGGATATGGCAAAAAAAAAAAAAAAAAAAAAACTACAATAAAAAATTTACAACTGCCAATGTCTGACAACTCCATGTAATGAATCTCTGCTTGTTTGAAGCAAATCTCCCTTCACTCTACAGTGAACTTTGGCCATGCTAATCCCATTCCTTACGGCTGGTTTAGTAAATGCCAGGGGCCTAAATGAAGAATGCAGAACACATTTCTCCAAGTTGTAGGTAGATTGCCAAATGCCAGTCTTTGTGCATATGCTCAATAAGTATCCTGTAAGTGCTAAAATGTGTTGGAAATTTTAGGACTTCTTCTGGTCTACTGTGGCTCTGCACCTGAATTGTTGTGAGCCTCACTCTGAGAGCCAAATTGACCAAGCAGCCACTGTCTGTAGGAGAAACTGTGACGAAGCAAGCACTGGCTCTGACAACTTCCCCTCAGAATCTACACTTCCATTCATATTTCCTTAACCAAAGAAAAACATAAACTGAAAACCATGTTAGTAAGAGATATGCAAGAAGATGTAGTAAAATATACGTAAAAATAATTAACGATGAAAATAGGAATCTTTAGTTCTCTCTGGTATTTCACAACACTTTATTACTCTTAGAATATATAGAAATACCTTGATATGTGTTCTATCCTTTGCATGATATTTTCCTGGCAATATTATGAAACTTTGCTCTCATCACACCTTTACCCTCAATAACTATATTCCAATGACAGTGTGCTTTCAGCAATTTTCAAAAGTCTCTGCCCTTCCTTTTGCCTCTAAACCTTAACACTTGCTAGTCACATGGATTAGAACATCCTGGTTAACCACTCTTCTAATCAGTGATACTCAAGACAGTGTTTAACTGTCTCTTCGTCAGAAAAAAATGCACACAAATTCTTAATTCCAGTGGAATGCCTCCTATTTTGTAGTTAGATTGTCTGTAGGAACAGTGCCAGGTGGAGGCAAGTCCTCTGATGATAGAACATAATGAATTTTGATTCTGCAGTCAAGTCCTCTGACAATAGAAAGAGAATGGGGAGGAGAAAAGAAACATTCAAAGAGGAATATAAGTGCTGAAGCTGAGATTATAATTGTATAGTGACTAAAATGTTTGATGCATATATTTGATTGAACTAGAACCATAAATAGAAATATGCACAAATCATAAGGTTTACAGATCAATTTTAGTAGCACATGGATGAAGAGAAAGAATATTAAGGAACCACAGCAGCACCCTTGTGTCCCCTTCCAGTCTTCTCCAATGCCTGAGAGTCACTATCATCATGAATTCTATTGTCACTACATAGTTTGAGTTTTCAGAACATTATATGAAGAAAATCAAACAGTGTGTAATTTCTTATGTCTAGTTGCCTCGGTATAACATTTTTTTAGTGTGAGAGTCATCATATTGCTCTGGATAGTTGTAGATTTTTTCATTGCAGTATAACATCTGATTGCATGAATATCCCACAATTTATGTATCTCTTCTATGGGTGATGGATATTGAAGTTATTTCCATTTTGGTGATACTATGGATAATACTGCCTTGAACATTTTTGTACAGAAGTTTGGTGAACATACATATACATTTCTGTTTACATACACTCCGGAGTAAGATTGTTGGGTCATAGCATATGTGTGCGCTCATTTTGGTAGATACTGCTGAAGAGTTTTCCAGAATACATCAATTCATGCTTTCTCCAGCAGTGCCTGGTAGATCCAATTGCTCCCAATTCTCACTGACACTTAGTATTACATTTATTTTTTCATTTTAGCTAACCTGTTGTATGTGTGTATTATATTCTGGTTTTATTGAATTTCCCTGATGAATAGTGAGGTTGAGCAGCTTTTCAAATACAGGCATACCTCCAAGATATTGCAGGGTCAGTTCCAGGCCACCGCAATAAAGCAAATATCACAATAAAGCAAGCCACACAAATTTTTTTGGTTTCCCAATACATCTAAAAGTTATGTTTACACTATACTGTGGTCTATTAAGTATGCAATAGCATTATGTCTAAAAAAACAGTGTACAATTCGCTGAAGGCTCAGATGATTGTTAGCATTTTTTAGAATGGAGTATTTTTTAACTTAGGTATGTCTAAATAATTGATTAAATTTAAATTAATTAAATTTAGCATTATGTCTAAAAAAACAGTGTACATACCTAAGTTAAAAAATACTCCATTGCTAAAAAATGCTAACAATCATCTGAGCCTTCAGCGAATTGTAATCTTTTTGCCAGTGGAGGGTTTTGCCTGGGTGTTGATGGCAGCTGACTGATCAGGGTGGTGGTTGCTGAAGGCTGCGGTGGCTGTGGCAATTTCTTAAAATAAGACAACAATGAAATTTGCTGCATTGATTGACTTTTCCATTCACGAGCAATTTCTCTGTAGCATGTCATGCTGTTTGATAGTGCTTTACCCACAGTAGAACTTTCAAAATTGGAGTCAATTCCCTCAAACCCTGCTGCTGCTTTATCACCTCAGTTTATGTAATAGTCTAAATCCTTTGCTGTCATTTCAACAATCCTCACAGCTTCTTCACCAGGATGAGATTCCATCTCAAGAAGCCACGTTCTCTGCTCATCCGTAAGAAGCAACTCCTCATCCATTAAAGACTTATCAAGAGATTGCAGCAATTCAGACATATTTTCAGCCTCCACTTCTAATCCTAGTTGTCTTGCTATTTTGACCACATCTGCAGTTACTTCCTCCACTGAAGTCTTGAACCCCTCAAAGTCATCCATGAAGGTTGGAATCAACTTCTCCCAAACTCCTGTTAATGTTGATATTTTGACTTCTTCCAATGAATTACAAGTGTTCTTAATGGCATCTAGAATGAGAGGAATCCCAATCATGGCAGCTATAGCCTTACAAAATGTATTTCTTAAATAATAAGACTCGAAAGTCAAGATCCCTCCTTGATCCATGGGCTGCAGGATGGATGTTGTGCTACCAGGCATGAAAACAACATTAATCTCATTGTACATCTCTATCAGAGCTCTTGGGTGACCAGGTACATTTCAATGAGCAGTAATATTTTAAAAGGAATCTTTTTTTCTGAGCGGTAGGTCTCAACAGTGGGCTTAAATTATTCAGTAAACTATGTTCTAAACAGATATGCTGTCGTCCAGGCTCTGTTGTTCCATTTATAGAATACAGACAGAGTAGATTTAGCATAATTCTTAAAGGACCTAGGATTTTTGGAATGGTAAATGAGCTTTGGCTTCCACCTAAAGTCACCAGCTGTCTTAGCCCCTAACAAGAAAGTCAGCCTGTCCTTTGAAGCTTCGAAACCAGGCATTGACTACTTCTCTCTAGCTGTGAAAGTCCTAGATGACATTTTCCTCCAATATAAGCCTGCTTTCTCCACATTAAAAATCTGTTGTTTAGGGTAACCACCTTCATTAATTATCTCAGCTAGATCTTCTGGAGAACTTGCTGCAGCTTCTCCATCAGCACTTGCTGCTTCACTTTGCGCTTTTATGTTATGGAGAAGGCCTCTTTCCTTAAACTTCATGAACCAACATCTGCTGGCTTCAAACTTTTTTTCTGCAGCTTCCTCACGTCTCTCAGCTTTCACAGAATTGAACAGAGTTAGACCCTTGCTCTGGATTAGGCTTTGGTTTAAGAGGATGCTGTGGCTGGTTTGATCTTCTGTCCAGACCACTAAAACTTTCTCCATATCAGCAATAAGGCTGTTTCACTGTCTTATTATTTGTGTTTTCACTGGAGTAGCAATTTTTATTTCCTTCAAGAGCTTTTCCTTTGTATGCATAACTTGGCTAACTGTGAGGCGCAGGAGGTCTAGCTTTCTGTCTGTCTTAGCTTTTGACATGCCTTCCTTACTAAGCTTAATCATTTCTACCTTTTGATTTAAGCTGAGAGACGTGCATCTTTTCCTTTCACTTGAACACTCAGAGGCCATTGTAGGATTATTAATTGGCTGAATTTCAATATTGTTGTGTTTTCAAGGAATAGAAAGACTCAGGGAGAGCGAAAGAGATGGGGGAAGGCTGGTCAGTGGAGCAGTCAGATAATATACAACATTCGTTGACTAAATTCGCCATAATTTTTTTTTTTTTTTTGGTGAGGAAGATTGTCCCTGAGCTAACATCTGTTGCCAATCTTCATCTTTTTGCTTGAGGAAGATGGCCCCTGAGCTCATATCTGTGCCAATCTTCCTCTATTCTTTTTTTGTATGTGGGATGCTGCCGCAGCATGGCTTGACGAGCGATGCATAGATCCTCGCCCAGGATCCCGGCCCACGAACCTCGGGCTGCCGAAGCAGAGGATGCAAACTCAACCACTATGCCCCTGGGAAGGCCCCCTAAATTTGCCAGGTTATATGGGTCCCATTCTTGGTGCCCAAAACAGTTACAGTAGTAACATCAAAGATCACTGACCACAAATCACCCTAACGTCTATAATAATAATGAAAAAGATTGAAGTATTGTGAGAATTACCAAAATGTGACACAGAGACATGAAGAGAACAAATGTTGTTAGAAAAACGGTGCCAATAGACTTGCTTGAGGCAGAATTGCCACAAACCTTCAATTTGTAAAAAATGTCATATCTATGAAACACAATAAAGTGAGGTATGCCTCATATAAAGTTTTCAATGGAATATCTATTAAAATCTTTTGCCCTTAGTTGTTTTGGGGTGTTTGACTTTCTCTTATTTATTTACGGGATTTCATTAAACATTCCAGATTCGTTATAAACTCTATATTCATTTTATATTATATACATGTGTATATATATGTAAACAGAATACATACATGTGTTATAAATATATCTTCTAGTTTTATAGCTTGCATTTTATACTTTTGAATTGTGTCTTTTTTGTGTTTGTTGTTGAGGAAGATTCACCCTGAGCTAACATCTGTTGCCAATCTTCTTCTTTTTTTTGCTTGAGGAAGATTAGCCCTGAGTCAACATCGGTGCCCATCTTCCTCTATTTTTTCTGTGTGGGTCATCATCACAGCACAGCTGACGAATGGCATAGGTCAGTACCCAGGATCCGAACCTGCAAACCTGGGTCGCCAAAGCAGAGAGCGCTGAACTTTTAACCACCCGATTGTGTCTTTTTTTGGAACACATGTTCTTTTTTAATGTAGTCTGATTAATCTTTATTTTTTCCTTGTGGTTACTATTATTATTTTTTTACATCTTGTTTAAGGGATCTTTGTCTATAGCAAGTCAACAAGATATTTATTTGACTTCCTCTGGAGGTTTTATTGTTTTTACTTTCACATTTGGATCTAAATTCAGCTCTAATTGATTATTTTTGTGTATCAAAATTCACTTTTTTCCATATGGATATTTAATTGATATAGTACTAGTTATTGAAAATACTCTCTTTTCCACATCATGTGGCGGAGATAACTTTGTCCTGAAATAGGGGATTATATATTTGTGGGTCTCTTTATGAATTCTTTGTTCTGTTTGATTGGTCTATGTTTATTCGTACATCAGTACTGCATTGTCTTAATTTATACATTTAAGAATAATCCTTCATATTTTGTTTTTAAAGTGTTCAATTTTGTTTTACTTCTTTAATACTGTCTTAGATATTCTTGGATCTTTACATTTCTAATTAAAATTTAGAACAGCTTTTGAATTTTCACAAAATAATCTCTTGGAGTTTTGATTGGAATTACATAGACACTATAGATGAATTTGTCTGAAAACAACTTTACTTTACCTTCATTAGAATTTTAAGTTAATAGTTACATTCTTTCAACTCTTAAATCTTGCAATTTCATTGTCTTCTGGCTAAATTCTCTGTCCTGAGAATTTAACCATTAGCCTTATTAAGGCTTCTTTTAATATAACGTGTCATTTTTCTATGGCTCATTTTATGGTTTTTCTCTTTCTCCTTGGGTTTTAGTAGATCGATTATCATGTGTCTAGTGTTGATTTTCTTTTGTGTTTACCTTAATTTTTGTGTACAGACTTTTTTAGACCTGAGGCTATTCATTATTTTTGGAGGATTTTCATCTATTATTTAAAAAAAAAAAAAAAAGATTCTTCCGCATTCTCACTTATTCCTCTCCATCTGGGACTCTAATCACTTTTATATTATATATGTTGCTTATGGTCTTTGCTCTATTTCTTATTATTTCTTCTTTATGTTTCAGTTCACAAATTGTGTCTACTGATATGAATGCTGGAATTTATTGCTTTCTTAATTACAGATATTTTTCTTTTTTATAATTTCTATCTAATTTTATAGATTCTAATTGATAAAATGATTCAAATTTTATTATGCTTTTTTCCATCTCCATGTCTAGATTTCTGACTTTATTCATTAAAGTTGTTTAAAAATCATTATTTCCTAACTTCAGTGTGTGGAACATCTCTGGTTCTGTTTCTATTAAATCTTTTTTTTCCCCAATTGTTTTGGTCATATGGTCTCATCTTCCATCACCTAGGTATTTGATTGAGTTTTTTACACTGAATAGATGATAGATAGGTAGATAGACAGACAGACAGATAGAGAGAGAGAGATAAACAGATAGTATTATTATTATCTTCTGCCATAGGAGGTCACTTTTTCCACCACTAGAAGGATAGTTTAAGGTGGTTTAATCACCGTGATTCAATCAGGAATTAATCTGAGTCAAAGCTGGGCTGAAATTCTGGCAAGTCTCATTTTATTTCTGATTTGCCTCTATTTCTAATGTGTAGCCCTCTAGCACTATCATACGGGAGACTTTTTCTTTTAAAATTTGTCCTTTATAGAGACTCTCACCAGGTGGCATTTGTCTCCTCAGCAGCAAAATTCCACTCCACTCTTCAGAAATTCTCCAGCTTCCTTTCTCACATGGCCTTAGATTTAGGCAATTATTTTAAGACCACTTGTTTGAGCTCTCTCATTTTTCATTCCTTTTCTCCATCCACGTCTCTGCAAAAAGCTCTGCTGTTTTCTACGTTAATAAGCAGTGGCCCACAGCAAGGCAAAAAGACATATTCTAAGCATCTTGCCAATAACCATGTCAGGAAAAAGCAGTTGTAGATGGTAAACTCATCTCTCTGGGATTCTCTATTCACTGGAATCTCGACCTCTCAACTCCTTGTTATTTTGGCAACTCTCTAATGCCTCTGACCTGTTGACTTCTGTATTTTATCTGGTTTTGCTAGTCACCCTGGATAGAAATAGTGATCATCTTTATATTACTCTATCCTACCTGTTATTGAAAATTTCAGTTTCCCTGATTGAATTATGGGCCTGCTTTATTATCTCTCCCTGACCAAACCTTTGTCATGTAACTTTGAAGTTCTTCTCCTAATGATGGCACACATTTTCCTGCCTTTTCACTTTTGGACAAGACATGTGACACTGTCATTTTGCTCATTTTGAACCTAGGCTTTAAGATATTTACCCTGATTCCAACTTCCCTCTAGATGCTATAATCACTGTAAGAAAACCATTCCCTGGGGAGCCCACAGGTCCCAGGAGGATGACTGACATTTAGAACAGTTTTAGTTGCAACCTGCTGCTTAGACCTGCCCAGCCAAGCCCAACCAAAATCAGCAGAGCCACCCAGTCAGACACAGAAATGTGAGCGACAAATGTTTATTGTTTTCTGTTACCGATATTCTGCATGTGTTTGTTACACAACAATAACCTACTGAAAGTAAATAACCGGGGT
This sequence comes from Ceratotherium simum simum, assembly GCF_057802395.1. Classification (NCBI taxonomy): domain Eukaryota; kingdom Metazoa; phylum Chordata; class Mammalia; order Perissodactyla; family Rhinocerotidae; genus Ceratotherium; species Ceratotherium simum. The sequence continues at coordinate 49,108,091 of NC_141909.1, forward strand.
TTGATATCATTTACTGAGATTAAGGACACATTAGTAATAACATGTTTGAGAAAAAAACACATAAATAACTTGTTTTGTGGACCATTAACTTTGTGATAGCTTTAAGACATTTTATATAACTAGTTATTCTACTTGCTTGTTATGCGAGGTTATAAATTTAAAAGTTATCAACATAAAATAATAATATTTAAAATAATGTGAACAAAGAAGATCACCCAGAAAGAGGATATAAGTAAAGAAACAAAGAGTTTTGAGTACTGAGCCTCTTATGTTTTGAAAAGATGGAAAGAGGGGAAAAAACCAGAACAGAGAGAAGGGTAGCAACCATTGTGATAAAGTGAAAATCTAGAGAGTATGACTCTCCAGAAGCCAAATGAGAACACTGTTTCATTTAAAAATAAACAAATAAATGATCAGCTGGCTCAATTGCTGCTGCGAGTGAATAAGTTTAGAATAGAGAATTAACTGTTGGGATTTGAAGCATGGAGCTCTTTGGTAATTTGGATGAGAATGGTGCTAGTGGACTGATGTGGGTTCAACAGAGAGTGAGAAATAAGAAAGTGAGCATTGTGATCACATATAATTCTTTCTAGGAGAAAAGGAGAGTGAGGCTGAAAATAACCAGAAAGGTTTTTGGTTATTTATTTTTAAAATGTTTATTTATCTATTCAGTTGTTTATTTTACCAAAACATTGACAAGAACAAGGCATAGTCTATGGGTATGTATATGGATAGATTCAGGAGTGAAAATCTGAGAAAACTCTCTTCTGATTATTTTTGCTTTACCAGTGCAATAAAATGAAAAATTAATAGCTAAGATCGAGGAGAGGATATTTGAAGTTTCAGAAGAAAGAAAAGATGTGAAATAGTCATCTCATTGAGCAAGAGACTGCAAGATCTTAGGGAAATATACTAGGACAATGCTAAATAAAAACTTTACACATAGTTTCTAATAAATGTTTTGTGCATAGTCTTCCGTAAAATAGGAAATTATGAAGTGTGAGTACTATTTTTCAAGATCCCACCTTTGAAAAGCAGAAATATCAGCACACATTCAGACTTCCTTTTCTACTTAAGGATTTTGCTTTGCTTGGGTACAGATACGTGACACTAGTGAAGTGATAAACCATTATGCTCCTCTTCACAATGAGTTCAAAACATATAACCAGCCTCCACATAAAGGTTTTCCTCTCCTTTCTTGTTAGAAGTTTTTTCCTTTCGCTGCTAGATTATGTGAATTAAAGAGGCAAATGGATGACACACTAGAGTTCCTCAATATAAATATTTAATGTAATGCTTTCACCAATGTATGGTTTATAGTATTCACTCATAGGTTATTGTTAATTTCCGTTCTAGTGTACTTAAGTTTTAAAAATATTTTCTCAAAGGTGATACTTTTAATAAAAAATTTGTAAATACCAACATATACGTTTAGTCAAAAAATTTGCGGTGGTTCTCAGTATTTAAGTAGTCCTACTTAAATAAATACTTGATTGTTCTTCACAATGTATCTTTGATTCAAATAAAATAAAATAACATTTTAGAGCTTAACGGTCTGCACTTACAATTCTGGGTGCTATGCAAATTTCCAAAACTATATATAATAGCAATTGCTGCTGTTAAGACATATTTTAAAAATGTCAAGGAGACACTAAATAATCAATAAATGCATGTCCTCTTCAATATAATTAATATTTCCAAGGTCATTTCTATGGGCACATTAATCCCCACTTGCTTTTATCAAACATACAGAGAATGGTAATATAACAACCTCTCCAAATTAAAGAAAAATAATAAAGATACTAGTATTCTTATGTATCAGTGATTCGTCAGTATAGTCCTATGAAGGTATATTACAAAGAGACGTGTGTTTATTTGCCTCTAAGTTATTCTGCAGTGGCAAATTACATACTTAAAAGATTCATGAACCAGTCCACTGTCATAAGTAGAACCTAACATAAGAGTTCTTATGTCACCCTAATCACTCAGTTGCTACTGTCCATAATCAATCAAGCCAGAAACTAATTATTTAATTATCATTGAGCATATACTTGGTGCCCAGAATAATAGGGATTAAATAAGCAGAGGTGGAATATATGAATCCTTTAAATTTATTTATTACAAATTCTTGTTGGCAAGACATTTATTAAGAGTATCCATTATAAATGAGAGTGTCCATAATAAACATAATGTAAATATGATAAGCTATACCTTTTTTTAAGACATATATGTATGGTAAATATTTACGAAAATTCTGGTGAAGCTAAACCCTAAAAACTGAACTATATCTTCAGGGCCAGAGTAAAGGATTGTTGAAGAATATTGCTGTTCCTCCTGAATTCTCCCCTGGCACCTAATATTATATCTACTTTTGATATAATCTCTAGCAGGTACATTATATAATAAGGTTGTTTTTATAAAGCAATTTTTCTTTCTGAGTCCAGATAAGGTGAAGATATTGTTAAGTAAGGACAATGTGAGTGAAGCTCTGAATCAGAGAGATGCCAAAGTTGATTTTGTGTGTTTAAATATTTGGAAATGAGAAAATGATATGCTTCTAAATATCAGAGAACTGTAGAACATTTTAAAAATAGTTATTTTGTCTATTGAAGTGGAAATACTAAAATATATTATTTATAATCCAGTAGTTGTCATTACTAACCAAAAAGAAAACATTTTTTACAGAGCATTATCAATTATATTGCCAAAAAAAATGTAATTAGACTTCTCTCCATCATATAGATCTCATTCTACCCATCAAAAAGGTTTGAAAAATGCAGTCTGTCTGTGTACCTATTAGGGCCAAATAGCCATTTAACCACTTTGGGGTATAAAATCAGGGAAATATTTTGGGAGCTATAAAAAATAAACAACCAATTAATTAGATGATTTTTAAAAATTGTATTAACGTTTGGAATAACAAATAATATCTTCTGGTACTCACAATTCAGAATTTTAGTTTAATTGCCTAAATTTATCCTTTTTGGATTCAATACTGCTTTTCTGCAACAATGACTCTAATGTATTAATACCTCTAAGTGATTTAAATACTTAAACAATTGCCAGCAGGTGGAATTACAGTGTATCTCTACATTTCTACTCATAATATCAATATTTAGTTATTTTTCTGGGTTCAAGAAAATTTTGCTAACACCTTTAACTGGGACTCAACTACAAAAAAATTTATCCACAGTGAATGAAGAAGAATTAACAAAATATCCAGACTGTGATTTTCATAGAAAATAGAGTTCATTGGAGAATAAAATGTGTTGTCTACTATGGAAATAACCTTAGTACTTCTTTTTGAGGAAGAGATATAAATTGTATAAGTTTGAATATTTGAAATAATACAATTATCTGTGACTAACTTGATTGATATTTTAAAAGGTATTGATCCCAATACAGAGAAATCTATAATCCATGTGAAAGTCAATGAAATGTTATTCTTTGGACACTCATTTATTACAATGTATACACAATGAGATGGTGAGGAGGAAGCAAACTCACCTTAAGGTGTTTAAGGTGTATCTAAAAATCATGTCAGGATTCAGAGTTGAGGTTTTAGAGTCAATAGGCCTTGGTCTCAATCTTGAGCTTTCATTTACCAGATATGCAATCTTAAGAAAGATAGCTGTAACAGAATGCTAAATTGGAACTTTTTCTGACTCCGATTTGGTGGAGTCCCAAGATAAAATGTCTTGCATGTCTATGCAGTACTTTCACAAGAGGTAAAAAAATGTTATTTATGTGATCTTAAGTCACACATTTATCTCTAGAGAATAAAAGGATTGAGCATGGAATAACCATCAAGGAGTGAGACTGCGAGTGAAGGTGAGAGAGACTCCCTGGACTATACCTCTTACAGATGGGGAGGAAGAAGCTTCTTCCTGAACTCATGTCAAGTGAGAGCAGCTTCAAAAGGCTCCTGGGGAAGCTGAGTCCCTTGACTCACCCGTAGACTGATGATTAACACATGCCTCAAGAGTCTAAAGGTTAAGGGTTTTGGATACCCAAATGAGGAGTCTTGCAGAGAGGAGAATGAACTGCCTTGGGAACTGACTATATATATTCTTATAGGACAGACTATGTGGCATACCACAGAGGAGAAAACCGACCTGTTGCCATTTTAAATTCTGTCCAAAAAGACTACCTGGGGGTCTAGTGTGACCCAATCAAACAACAAGAGACAACAACAAGGATTCCAGAAATTGAGGGAGAACTCAGAACGAGTCATCCGAAGAAAATGTATTGTCGATGTTCTAATATCAATTACATGTTCTCAGCAAGATAATCTAAGAGGGACCCACAAAAGTGTTCTGAGAGAAGGAAGTACCTTTGATTATCCACCAAGCCAGAGAGTTAGGAGCAGTTCATGAAAGTGGAAGTCAAGTAAGAACATTCCAGTCTATTATCATTATCTTCTTTCCCTGTTCTGGTCCAGGAAGAATAAAAAACCCAGCAAGCTTTCAGGGTAAAGCAAAAAAAAAAAAAAAAAATTAAATGCAGAAAAACATTTCCTGCTGCTTTCCAAAACAAATAGGTGTTAAAATGAGGGTGAAAGGACTTTGTGATCACATTCAAGTTTTGTTTATTATACTGACTGACATATTTTTATTTCTAGAATGACATTTTTTTCTTGTTCCTTGATGTGATAGGTAGAATACTGGCTCCTTCAAAGATATCTATGCCCTTATTTTAAGACCAGTGAATATATTACCTTTTATGGCCAAAGGCACTTTGCAGACATGATTAAATTAAAAATCTATAGCTGGGAAGATAATTGTGGATTATCTGGGTGAAGGCAATATAATCACACGGGAGTCCTTCTACTATAGGCAAGAGAGTCAGAGAAGATGTGAGGAAGGAAGCAAAGGTCAGAATGATGGGGTGACACCTGTGACACCCATTTCAGACGTCTGACCTCCTGAACTGTCAGATAATAAACCTGTGTTGTTCTAAACTACTAAATTTATAATAATTTGCTACAGCAGTGTTAAGAAACTAATATACTTGAAGTGACCAGACGTTTTTTATATTCTGAAAGCAGTCAGAAGTCATTAAAGATGTCTAAGATTGTATATACATAATGGGTTTAAAAAAAGAAAGTTATTTTCTGCTTGTACCTATGCAATTCCACAGAACATCGGCATTATGTATCCTTAAGTGTTAAGCTAGAATCTTTATTTGAAAAATGGTAATAATTTCAGGCTATTTTACATGACTTGGTTGGGATTAAATGAGATACCTTGCATAATGTAATTGGCATGTACTAAACTTAATATAAATTATGTTTTCATTATTGAGTTAAATATCAATGTAATGTATCTATTTTGTACTTTCTAATTGCTAGGCATTATATTTAGCACTCATTGTTTTAACAAGATAAGATGCCTTTCATTAAGAGTTCACACTCTTGTAGAGGAATCATTTTGTATCACATAATAATGCAAAATTTTATAAACATTTAAATTTGAGATTTCAGAAAGGGAAAACTCATAACTGCAAATGAGGAAATCAAGGAGAACTTCATCAGGGAAGATATTCTTGAGCTGCGCCATGAGGTGGATGCTCCTCACTTTATTGAAAAATTAATATTGTGTTTTGTTCAGTTATTGGAGGACTACCAATAAAACATGGGAAGAATATATTTGTTATAGATGTAATAGATTTCTTACAGATATATTAATTTTTAAATAACTTGAATAAAGTGGATGAAAAATCTGAGGACCTATAGATGATACAAACAACTCTAGTATGTATGGAGAAAAAAATGTCTTTCTTATAATCTTCAAAATTGCTGTGGAGTCATTTTTTCTATATCAAAGCATCATTATGGTTGTATTGTTATGATTATTCCAGATTTTTCTAACTAAATTGTGTCATTGAATTTATCATGTGACCAATTTGCAACTTTAAAAAAAACAGTGAAGTTTTCTAAAGAGTATGTGCCAACAGGAAAGAATTACTTAAACAAGCACTATCTTCTCAGTTTAATTAATCAAGCCCTTCACTTAGTCTTTAGAGTATAATTAAATCAGATAGCCTCAGAATGGACTGCTTGCTTGAGCTGCTTGGAAAATATGCTTAACCTCAATAATTTTCCCCATCTTTCAGCTAAAAAGTTTTGATTAACAGCCCAAATAAGTTCTAGCCTTTAGAAAAACATCTTATTCATGAGAACCTGGGGTATTGAGAAAGATCCTGGACAATCTTCCCAGATCTATTTTCATCTGTTGTTAATGACTTTGTAGCTATAATTCAAAATTACCAAGATTTGTAAAATAAAATGAAAATTTCAAAGAGTTTAAAAATATTCAATAATCTATAATAGTGGATACTTGGCAAGCAAGTCAGTCACTGGCAAGCAATCAAATCAATATTCCCAGAAGAAAACTCACCACATAAACACATAGAAACACATACCACACACCTACAGTTAATACTTAATTTTTAAACATACCTATACACAGGATCTAATTTTTTTCTAGGCTTGATTACATTTTCTTCCTTATTGCCTCTTAACCCACTTTTGTTGTAAATTGGTGGCTGTACTATATGCTTATAGAAGATTTCTTGAATTTATTCCATAATTTTAGTTTAGATAACTTTGGTCTGTTATTTTTTCCAATATTTTTATGGCTTTTTTTTTTTTTTTTTTTTTTTTGCTGAGGAAGATTCACCCTGAGCTAACATCTGTGGCAATCTTCCTCTATTTTTTTATGTGGGTTGTCACCACAGCATGGCCACCCAGGAATCAAACCCAGGCCAAAGCAGAGCATGCCAAACTTAACCACTAGGCCATGGGGCTGGCACGTTTATGGTATTTTAAAAAATTTTAATGTGCTTAATGAATCATATTGACCCTAAGACATTCCTCTACTTTGGCATTTTCTTACTTACCAGATAACACTTTTATTTTTTTCCCCAACGTTTACATGAATGTATAATAACTTGTATGAACACACTTATTTCCAGAATCAGATCAGTTATTACTTTACATAAAAAAAAAATCATCAACAGCCAAATCAGGTTCTTATTAACGTCATATCTGAAATCAACAGTGATACTCTATTTATTACCTTAATTTGTCACGTGAGAATTAGCGACTTTATCTTCTATGGACACCTGAGCTGAATATTTGTTTCAGTTTGAGAAACTACAGTATATCTGGGACTCCTTATAGTAACTAAGAACGTGCAAGATCCAATTGCTAATAGGATAAATAAGCTTTTGATTTTTTATGCACTTACTTTGTGTCTTAGTAGCAAAGTCACTTCTGGCTGAAGCCCACTGGTCAATTTTTTCTTTGGCTTGAAAAAAACAGAATTAATTGGGGTGGGAGGGTGTAATTCTTAATACTTGGGATCTGTAATACATATGGCATCCAGCGGCAAAGAAGAATTTTTCATTTTCAGTTTCAATAACTTGGGTAAGAGTCATTCTCTATACTTTTAATAAGACATATTCTTTCTGTCTCTTTCCTTTTAAACGAGAAATTGTGTAAAAACACTTCTTTATCAATGCAATTTACAACCACTAAACCATGATAAAATGTTAATTTATAACTTCTATTTTACTACAATCAATAATAAGTTTTAGATTCAAAGTTGATAAATATTTCCAGTGTTCCTTGGGGAATAAATGCTTCAAGGAGGGGAAATGTTCAGACCAAGAGTAGATTCAGAGGGCTGTGCTCACAGAAACACTTTATATTATCACCATTATTTTGCTGGAGTCCCAGTAATCCATTCTTTATTCTGGTCCTTCTGAGTCCTAGAAGTAACAGCATCCATGATGCATTTGTAAGAAGTTATTGTGAAAATTTATTAGTAAATTTTCATACTATTTTACTGCCACTATTACTTAGTAACCTTGTAATGATGGGCTGTAAATAATGACATATATTATTAATAGATCCTGATGATGCAGGTAACCGATTTTCATTTGTAAGTAAAGAAATAGACTAAGGTTGCCATGTTTCTAGAGGATGAAGCAAGTTCAGAACCCTGGGTGCCAGGACAAGCTGCAGGAAATGAGAAGGCTCAAATTTCAAAGCAGGACAGTGGGAATTGCTCTCTGGAGATCAGAAAACAGGACCTTTATAGAAGATATTCCATATATGCAAGCAGGGCTCAGTATCCAGAGATTAAGATCAGACAGAAGGATACAGTTATACAGACACTGTTTGTACCTGGTGCCTTATTCTAGCACCGCTCCACTTCAGTCCTGCACTTATCTTTCTCTTGTCTCCAATTCACCTTCTCCTATAAATGTGCTTGTATACTTAGAAAAGATTCTGTATGAGTTTTTAGATTTTGTCTTTATAACTTTCATACTTTATAAAATTATATTATTTGCAGCAGAAAATTTTGTCTGTCCATATCCTTCTGTGACCAGATTCATAGACCTTGATGCTTTCCTTCAGTACAAATACATTTTTTATGAAAATAAACAAAAGAGTTAATAGTTTATTTCATTATGTAGTAAAAATGTATGCCATATCAGAAATTTTCTTAAAAATTGAGCCAGAGCTGGCCCCATGGCCTAGTGGTTTGGTTCCTGGGGGGTGGACCTACATCACTCATCAGCGGCCATGATGTGGTGGCAACCCACATACAAAATAGAGGAAGACTGGCACAGATGTTAGCTCAGGGTGAATCTTCCTTAGAAAAAAAGAAAAAATTGAGCCATTATACAACAATGGAAATTCTAATCAGTCATCTTAGGGCTGATATCAAATACTTAAATATTAGCCTGATTCTCACATATGTAGGATGGAGAACACACCAAATGTTAGAATATTTAATAAATAAGCCATTAATATGAAAGAGACATAGTCATCAACAATAGCTCCCAATTTTTTAATGTTGGTAACTAGATGGCTCATAGTGTTATCAACTGAGGCAGAGAGTACTGCAGGAAGAAAAAGTCCTAAAGGAAAGATGATGATAAATTTTGAAATACTAGCATTGAAAATCTTCTGGGATATCAATATAGTAGTATATGTAGACCTTTTGCATAATAAGAGACCAGATACAGTTTGGGGACTCATTAGTCTTTGGCATTGACCAACTATGAGAGTGCATAAAATCAGTTAAGGTGATTTTGTAAAACTAAAAAATGGTATACAAAAGACTGCACTTTGAGGGAACAACAATATTCTAAGGATCAAAGGGACGAAGAGTAGTCAAAATATAAGACTGAGAGAAAAATAACCACAGCTCTGTGGAGAGCCAAGAAGGTGTGGTGTCACAGAAGCCAGGAAAACAGAGTTTGTTAGTACGAAGTTGAGAATAATAGTGCCACACTCAGAAGAGGGGCCAAAACGTAAAACTTGATATGCCTTTATTGTTTTGGAAAATGAGGTAATTCTTGGTGACCTCAGTAAAAGCAATTATAATATAATAGGATAAAGATACTAGATAAAGACTCAATTGCTGTAAATTCATGAGTGAATAAAAGGTAAGAGTGCATAGAAAGGGAAGGAGAAATAGTAGATGCTAACAAAAGAGTAATGACAACTAAGAAGATTGTTTACTATAATTAAAGAGACAAAAGCTTATAGGTTAAAAGTGAGAAACCATTGGATGGAGGATAAGGCTGATAGCGCAACAGCCAAGGGAAGAGGGGATGGGTGGCTGAGAAGGCAAAAAATACACATATATAAAAGAAAAAGAGATATATTTTCCTCTGAAACTGGACAGAAGAAATTAACATAGATATTTAGGTAGTGAGAAGGGTGTCAGGAAGTTTTAGGAGATCATGCAGAATAAGTTCTAGTTCTTCACTTCAGCAGGCTTCAAGACTAGGGGACAGACCGGATGTGAAAAAGTGGAAAACTCTGTAGCACAGGATTCTTTTCTGTTTGAAAAAGTTTGAAGAAATAGCCAAGTTCAAAATCATATTTTTATAGTGACTTAATCTGAATATTTATGTTATTTTCTAGCAGTACTGAATGTGGTGTTTAAAAGTAATAACAGTAAAATATGCAAGGTTGGCATATTCCCAGGTGAGCATGGGAGAAGGCCAGGGTCTAAGAGAATTAGGAGTTTCATTTCAATATAATTTTGATCTAGAGATCCAGGCCAGAGGATAGGAACTGACGAATTGAAAGGATATTGAAACATGAAAATATTAGGGATACCCAGGGAGCCAGGATGCAGTATTATTTAAGAATATTACTTGATGTCAATTTCTTGCTTCCATTCTATGTCTGCTGCTTACCGTACAACACTTGGTTTATTTTCATAAACCTATCTCATCTGCAAAATAGGTGGAATAACAGAATGTACTTCATAGAGATGATTAAATGCTTGCAAGGTGCTTATTAGTATAATATTTTGCGGAAAGTAGATCCTCGAAAAACATTTGTTATTGCTACAATCTCCTTTTGCAAATTCTGCCACATTCTTCCTTTGAGTGCTTTTGCCCCTATGTGGTTCATTAGCTCTCAGCTGGACTACAGCTATTCTTACAGGTTTACCTCTCTTATTAGTCACTCCCTACTAAATTTTACATTCCTGTGGCTATTTTAATCTTCTGAAGAAGACGTATATTTATGAAACTCTTCTGCTACAGATGTTTCACTTTGTTCTATTGATCAAAGAATATCAAAATGCCTTAGTTTAAGTGCTGTTACAATCATGCAATTAGTGTCATGAGGTGTTTGAAAGGTAAATCTAGTCTGTGGAAAAGTAAGTGCCTCCAATAATTGTGTTGCTTTATTTGTCCTCACTTATGTGTTTGTTTTTAACAACACGTAACATTAATAGTAAAAACTTTTAACATGCAATCTACTCTTTTAACATTTTTTAGTGTACAATAGGGTATTGTTAACTATAGGCACAATGTGGTACAGCAGATCTCTAGAATGTGTTCAACTTGTATAACTGAAATTTTACACCTGTTGAAAAGCAATTCTCCATTTCCCTCTCCCCCCAGCAGCCACGATCCTATCTCTGCTTCTATAAGTTTGGCTATTTGAGATAAGTGGAATCATACAGTATTTGTCCTTCTATGACTGGCTTATTTCACTTAGCATACTGTCCTCAGGTTCATACATATTGCTGTATATTGCAGGATTTCTTTCCTTTAAAGGTTGAATAATATTACATCGTGTGTTTATGCCACACTTTCTTTATCCATTCATCCATTGAGGGACATTTAAGTTATTCTCACATCTTAGCTGTTGTGGATAATGTTGCAATGAATAAAGATGGCAGGTGTCTCTGAGATCCTGATTTCTATTCTTTTGACTAAAACCGAGAGGTGCAATTTCTAAATTATATGGTAGTTCTATTTTTAATTTTTTGAGGCAGCCCACAGCATTTTCCATACTGGCTGTACCATTTTACATTCTCACCAATAGTGCACAAGAGTTCCAATTTCTCCACATTCTGGCCAACACTTGTTTTCTTCTGTTTTTTAAAAGATAGCCATCCTAACATATGAGAAGTAACATTTTACTGTGATTTTGATTTGTGTGTCTCTGACGATTAGTGATGTTGAGCATCTTTTCACGTACCTGTTGACTATTTGTATATCTTCGTCTGAGAAATTTCTATTAAATTCCTTTTTTTTTTTTTGCAATTCTTAAATTCCATTTTATTTATTTTATTTATTTATTTATTTATTTATTTTTTAAATTTTTTGTTTATTGCAGTAACATTGGTTTATAGCATTGTATAAATTTCAGGTGTACATCATTGTACTTCTATTTCTGCATAGATTACATCATGTTCACCATCAAAATACTAATTACAACCCATCACCACACACATGTACTGAATTATCCCTTTCACCCTCCTCCCTCCCCCCTTCCCCTCTGGTAACCACCAATCCAATCTCAGTCCCTATGTGTTTGTTTATTGTTGTTATTATCTACTACTTAATGAAGGAAATCATACGGTATTTGACGTTCTCCCTCTGACTTATTTCACTTTGCATTATACCCTCAATGTCCATCCATGTTGTCACAAATGGCTGGATTTCATCGTTTCTTATGGCCGAGTAGTATTCCATTGTGTATATATACCACGTCTTCTTTATCCATTCGTCCCTTGATGGGCACTTAGGTTGCTTCCAAGTCTTGGCTATTGTGAATAACGCTGCAATGAACACAGGGGTGCATGTACCTTTACAAATTGGTGTTTTCAAGTTCTTTGGATAAATACCCAACAGTGGAACAGCTGGATCATATGGTAGTTCTATCGTTGATTTTTTGAGGAATCTCCATACTGTTTTCCATAGTGGCTGCACCAGTTTGCACTCCCACCAGCAGTGTATGAGAGTTCCCTTCTCTCCACACCCTCTACAACACATGCTGTTTCCTGTCTTCTTAATTATAGCCATTCTGACGGGCGTAAGGTGATATCTCATTGTAGTTTTGATTTGCATTTCCCTGATAGTTAGTGATTTTGAACATCTTTTCATGTGTCTGTTGGCCATCTGTATATCTTCTTTGGAGAAATGTCTGTTCAGGTCTTTTGCCCATTTTTTAATTGGGTTGGTAGTTTTTTTGTTGGTGAGATGAATGAGTTCTTTATATATTTTGGAGATTAAGCCCTTATCAGAAGTATGGTTTGCAAATATCTTCTCCCAATTGTTAGGTTGTCTTTTCATTTTGTTGATGGTTTCCTTTGCTGTGCAGAAGATTTTAGTTTGATGTAGTCCCATTTGTTTATTTTTTCTATTGTTTCTCTTGCCCGGTCAGATGTGGTGTTTGAAAAGATGTTGCTAAGACTGATGTCGAAGAGCGTACTGCCTATGTTTTCTTCTAGAAGTTTCACAGTTTCAGGTCTTACATTCAAGTCTTTATTCCATTTGGAGTTAATTTTTGTGTATGGTGTAAGGTAAGGGTCTACTTTCATTTTTTTGCATATGGCTATCCAGTTTTCCCAACACCATTTGTTGAAGAGACTTTCTTTTCCCCAATGTATGTTCTTGGCTCCTTTGTCAAAGATTAGCTGTCCATAGATGTGTGGGTTTATTTCTGGGCTTTCTATTCTATTCCATTGATCTGTGTGTCTGTTTTTGTGCCAGTACCATGCTGTTTTGGTTACTATAGCTTTGTAGTCTATTTTGAAATCAGGGAGTGTGATACCTCCAGCTTTGTTCTTTTTTCTCAGGATTCCTTTAGGTATTCAGGGTCTTTTGTTGTTCCATATAAATTTTAGGATTTTTTGTTCTATTTCTGTGAAAAATGTTGTTGGAACTTTGATAGGGATTGCATTGAATCTATAGATGGCTTTAGGAAGTATGGACATCTTAACTATGTTAATTCTTCCAATCCAGGAGCACGGAATATCTTTCCATTTCTTTGTGTCTTTGTCGATTTCTTTCAGAAATATTTTATAGTTTTTGGTGTACAGATCTTTCACCTCTTTGGTTAAGTTTATTCCTAGGTATTTTATTCTTTTTGTTGCAATTGTAAATGGGATGGTATTCTTAATTTCTCTTTCTGCTACTTCGTTATTAGTGTACAGAAATGCAACTGATTTTTGTATGTTGATTTTGTATCCTGCAACTTTACCATATTCGTTTATTACTTCTAAAAGTTTTCTGGTGGATTCTTTAGGGTTTTCTATATATAAAATCATGTCATCTGCAAATAGTGACAGTTTCACTTCTTCCTTTCCAATTTGGATCCCTTTATTTCTTTCTCTTGCCTGATTGCTCTGGCTAGGACTTCCAGTACTATGTTAAATAGGAGTGGTGACAGTGGGCATCCTTGTCTGGTTACTGTTCTTAAAGGGATAGCTTTCAGTTTTTCACCATTGAGGATGATATTAGCTGTGGGTTTCTCACATATGGTCTTTATTATGTTGAGATACTTTCCTTCTATATCCATTTCCTTCAGAGTTTTTATCATAAATGGATGCTGTATCTTGTCAAACGCTGTCTCTGCATCTATTGAGATGATCATGTGATTTTTATTCTTCATTTTATTAATGTGGTGTATTATGTTGATTGATTTGCGAATGTTAAACCATCCCTGCATCCCTGGAATAAATCCCACTTGATCATGGTGTATAATCTTTTTAACGTATTGTTGTATGCGATTTGCTAGTATTTTGTTGAGGATTTTTGCATCGATGTTCATCAGTGATATTGGCCTGTAATTTTCTTTTTTTGTGTTGTCCTTGTCTGGTTTTGGTATCAGGGTAATGTCAGCTTCGTAGAATGAGTTAGGGACCTCCCCCCCTCCTCAATTTTTTGGAAGAGTTTGAGAAGGATAGGTATTAAGTCTTCTTTGAATGTTTGGTAGAATTCACCAGGGAAGCCGTCTGGTCCTGGACTTTTATTTTTGGGGAGGTTTGTGATTACTGTTTCGATCTCCTTACTGGTGATTGGTCTATTCAAATTCTCTACTTCTTCTTGATCCAGTTTTGGAAGGTTGTATGATTCTAAGAATTTATCCATTTCTTCCAGATTGTCGAATTGGTTGGCATACAGTTTTTCATAGTATTCTCTTATAATCTTTTGTATTTCTGAGGTGTCTGTTGTAACCTCTCCTCTTTCATTTCTGATTTTACTTATTTGTGCCTTCTCTCTTTTTTTCTTGGTGAGTCTAGCTAAAGGTTTGTCAATTTTGTTGATCTTTTCAAAGAACCAGGTCTTGGTTTTATTAATTTTTTCTATTGTTTTTTTGGTCTCTATTTCATTTATTTCTGCTCTGATTTTTATTATTTCCCTTCTTCTACTGATTTTGGGCTTTGTTTGTTCTTCTTTTTCCAGTTCCTTTAGGTGCATTGTTAGATTGTTTATTTGAGATTTTTCTTGCTTATTGAGATAGGCCTGTATCGCTATAAACTTCCCTCTTAGAACCGCTTTTGCTGTATCCCATAACTTCAGGCATGTATTTTCATTTTCATTTGTCTCCAGGTATTTTTTGATTTCTTCTTTGATTTCTTCGTTAACCCAGTCATTGTTCAGTAGCATTTTGTTTAATCTCCACATATTTGTGGCTTTTCTGATTTTCTTCCTATAGTTGATTTCTAGTTTCATACCGTTGTGGTCAAAAAAGATGCTTGGTATTATTTCAATCTTCTTAAATTGATGGAGACTTGTTCTGTGGCCTAATATGTGATCAATCCTGGAGAATGTTCCATGTGCATTTGAAAAGAACGTGTATTCTTTGGCTTTTGGATGGAATGCTCTGTATATATCTACTAGGTCCATCTGTTCTAGTGTGTCGTTTAAGGCCAATGTTTCCTTATTGATCTTCTGTTTGGATGATCTATCTGTTGGTGTAAGTGGAGTGTTAAAGTCCCCTACTATTATTGTGTTACTATCTATTTCTGTTTTTATGTCTGTTAATAATTGCTTTATATATTTAGGTGCACCTACATTGGGTGCGTAGATATTTACAAGTGTTATATCCTCTTGTTGGATTGTTCCCTTGATCATTATGTAATGCCCTTCTTTGTCTCTTTTTACAGTTTTTGTTTTAAAGTCTATTTTGTCTGATATGAGTACTGCTACCCCAGCTTTCTTTTCATTGCCATTTGCGTGGAGTATCTTTTTCCATCCCTTCACTTCCATTTTGAATGATAACCTTGCTGAGTAGAGTATTCTTGGCTGTAAGTTTTTTCCTTTTAGCACTTTAAATATATCGTGCCATTCTCTTCTAGCCTGTAAGGTTTCTGCTGAGAAGTCAGCTGATAGCCTTATGGGGTTTCCTTTGTATGTAACTTGACATTCTCTTGCGGCTTTTAGGATTCTCTCTTTATCTTTAATTCTGGACATTTTGATTATGATGTGTCTTGGTGTGGGCCTCTTTGGGTTTATCTTGTTTGGGGCTCTCTGTGCTTCCTGTACCTGGATGTCTGTTTCCTTCCTTAGGTTAGGGAAGTTTTCATCTATTATTTCTTGAAATAGATTCTCTGCCCCCTTGTCTCGCTCTTCTCCTTCTGGGACACCTATAACATGGATGTTAGTGTGCTTGATGTTGTCCCAGAGGTCCCTTAGACTGTCCTCACTCTTTTTAATTCTTTCTCTTTTACCTGTTCACCTTGGGTAATTTCTTCTAGTCTTTCTTCCAGCTCACAGATCCGTTCTTCTGTATCCTCTACTCTGCTTTTGAGTCCCTCTAATGAATTTTTCATTTCCAGTATTGTATTCTTCATTTCTGATTGGTTCTTTTTTATATCTTCCATTTCTTTGTTGATATTCTCACTGAGTTCATCTATTCTTCTCCCCAGATCAGTGAGCATCCTTAACACTCTTAGTTTGAACTCTCTGTCGGGTAGGTTGCTCATTTCTGTTTCACTTAGTTCCTTTTCTGGGGTTTTGTCCTGTTCCCTTACTTGGAATGTATTCTTTTGCCTCCTCATTTTGCCTCTTTCCCTGTGCTTGTGTCTACGTATTAGGTAGGTCAGCTACGTCTCCTGCTCTTGGATAGGTGATCTTATGTAAGTGATGCCTTAGGAGGCTTCCAGTGTGCTTCCCTCAGTTCTCAATGTTCCAGGGGTGACCCCTATGTGGGCTACGTGTGTCCTTCTGTTGTGGCCTGTTTGCTCTCCCTGTAGGCGCCCAGGGAGGCTGAGTTATGCTCCTGGCCAGCTGTTGTAAATCTCAGCTGCTTGTAATTGTTGTGGGCCCTTCAGTCTCTTTATCAGGTGTGGGGCACCCCAGCACAGTTGGCTGCAAGTTCTAATACCACATTTGTGTTGCAGTATTTCTTTTAAGTGAGTAGGCTCCCAGCGTGGCAGATTGTTAGGCTCAGGGACTTACAATTGCTGTAAGCCTCTAGCCTATTAGGTCTCTTGTCAGCTCTCTGAGGATTGCAGCTGGGTGGGGCTGGCCTCAGGCACAGGAGCACCCAATTGTTTCAGGCTTTGGAAGGTGGGGCAAACCTCCTATGTGGGTCTTTGAGAAGCACAAGTCTTCTGCAACTGACAAGGCCTGCCGCCCACAGGTCCACACACACAGTCAACACAGTCCTGCCCCGTGTGAGTGCCCCGACCTCCCCAAGCGGACCCAGTCTCTCCACGGTGGGAGCCCCACACACTCCGCCACCGCCCCACACTCTCCACCCTCTCCTTGTGCACACCCTGCCCAGCTCAAGTCGGCTCAGTTGCCAGGCTGCAGAGAATCCAGTCACCAATCATTGTAGGCCCACAAGTTGCCTGAGGGCTTGTTGTTGGGTGGGGCCAGTCTCTAGGGTGGGCTGCCCGCCCTGGCTGAGGTGGATTAAATCGGTGCTCTAGCAGGTGGAGCAGACCCTGGGCTAGCAGGCCTCAGGGAGAACTCCAATGGCGTCTGTGTCAGCACGCCCACACCAGGCCACAACAATGGCCGCTGCCAATGTCCCAGTCCCTGGAGAGGTCTCACCCCTCACCGAGATGCACTCAGGGCCTATTAGGTGAGTCTCTTGTCACCAAAGCACTGTGCACCTTTCTTTCTGGTGATTTTAGGATGCTTTCTGAAACGGGTGAGTTTGCGCGCGGGCCCTTTAAGAGCCAGTTTTAGTTTCTTTGTGAACCAGCTTTTCTGGGGGTGCTCCCCAATGCTTTAGTAGCAGGCAAAGTCAGATATTATGCCGCTGGTTTCGATTGTGCTGGTCCACAAAATGCCCACAGTGGGGCGCTCCCCGGCTCAGGGCCCCGCGCCTCCAGGGAGGCTGCGTACCTGTGAGCTGCTCCCTGTGGCCGTGAAGCTGGCGGCTTGTGAAGGCGGCGTTTTTCCTCTCCAGAAGGGAGTCTCTGCCTCTTCCACCTCAGTTAGGATTGTCCGTTGTTGCAGGAGTTCCTCTTATCCAGTTTTCAGTTCTGTCTCAGGGGTAATCTTTCCACGAGTAGTTGTAAATTGGCTGTGTCCATGGGAGGAGGTGAGTTCAGAGTCTGCTTACGCCGCCATCTTGACTCTGCCTCCTCTCTATTAAATTCCTTTGCCCATTTTTTAATTGAGTTATTTGTTTGTTTTTGTACTGAGTTGAAGGGATTCCTTATATATATTTGGATATTTATTCCCTGTCAGATATAAAATTTGCAAATATTTTTTTGTATCTTGTGGGTTGCCTTTCCACTCTTGTGTCCTTTGCTATGCAGAAGCTTTTTAGTTTGACGTTGTCTCATTTGCTTATTTTTGCTTTTGTTGGATGTGCTATATGTGCTATATCCAAAAATTCATTGTCAAGGCCAATGTCATGAAGCTTTACCCTAGGTTTTCATCCAGGAGTTTTACAGTTTCAGGTCTTATGTTTAAGTCTTTCACCCACGTTGAGTTGCTTTTGTGTATGGTATAAATAAAGGTCCTGTTTCATCCTTTTGCATATGGGTAACCAGTTCTCCCAATTCCTTTTGTTGAAGAAACAGCCATTTCCTCATTGTGTATTCTTCACACCCTTGTCAAAGATCAGTTGAATGTATATGCGTGCATTTATTTCTGGGCTCACTAATCTGTTCTATGGTCTATATGTCTGTCTTTATGCCAGTATCATATTGGTTTAATTACTTTAGTTTTGTAAAACATTCTGAAATCAGGAAGTATAATGCCTCCAGCTTTGTTTTCTTTCTCAACATTGCTTTGGCTATTTGGAGTCTTTTGTGGTTCCATATGAATTTTAGAGCTTGTTTTTTATTTGTACAAAAAATGCTATTGAGATTTTGGTAGGGATTTCATTGAATCCTAGATTGGTTCAGGTAGCAGGGACATTTTAACAATTTTTTTGTGAAGTCTTTTTTATACATAACATCATGCCATCTTACTTTTTACAGTAATTTTACTTCTTACTTTCCAATCTGGATGCCTTTTATTTCTTTTTCTTGCCTCATTGTTCTAGGTAGTACTTCCAGTATTATGTTGAATAGAACTTGTAAGAGTGGGCATCTTTACTTTTTTCCTTATCTTTGAGAAAAAGCTTTCAGTTGTTCATCAATGAGAATTTTGTTAGCTATGGGCTTTTCCTTTAAGGCTTTTATTTTGTTGAGGTAATTTTATTACCAGTTTGTTGAGAGTTTTTATCACGAAACAGTGTTGAATTTGATTTAGTTTTGTATGTTGAATCACCCTTGTGTCATAGGGAAAAATACCACTGATCACGTTTATGATGTTTTTATTGTGCTATTGGATTCAATTTGTTAGTGTTTTGTTGAGGTTTTTTACATCTGTGTTCATCCTGGGTATGGGACTGTAGTTTTCTTTTCTTTGTAGTGTCTTTGTCTGGTTTTGGTGTCAGGGTAATGTTGGCCTCAAAAAGATGAGTTTGGATGCGTTTCCTCTTCAATTTTTGGAAGAGTTTGAGATGGATTGGCGTTAATTATTCTTTAAATGTTTGGTAGAATTCACCAACATAGGCATTTGGTCTTGCGATTGTCTTTGTAGGATGTTTGTGATTACCGATTCAGTCACCTTACTAGTTATATGTCTGTTCAGATTTTCCTATTTCCTCATGATTCAGTCTTGGTAGGTGGCATGTTTCTAGGAATTTATCCATATCTTCTAGATGATCCCGTTTGTTTGAATATAATTGTTCACAGTAGTCTCTTATGATCCTATTTACTTCTGTGGCATTAGTTGTAATGTCTCCTCTTCCATTTTTGATTTTATTTATTTGAGTCTTCTCTCCTTTTTTCTTAATTCGTTTGGCTAAAGGTTTGTCTATTTTGTTAATCTTTAAAAAAACACAACTCAGTTTGACTGATATTTTCTATTGTTTTTTTGATTCTCTATTTTGTTTATTTCTGCTCTACTCTTTATTATTTTCATCCTTCTGTTAACTTTGGGCTTAGTTTGTTCTTCTTTTTCTAGTTCCTTGATGTGTAAAGTTAGGTTGTTTATTTTAGATCTTTCTTTTCTGATGTAGGCATTTATTACTATAAACTTCGCTATTACTACTGCTTTTGCCAAATCCCATAGGTTTTGATATGCTGTATTTCTGTTTTCATTTGTCTCAAGGTTATTTTTTAATTTCTCTTTTAATTCCTCTTTCACCCATTAGTTGTTCAGGAGTGTGTTGTTTAATTTACACATAGTTGTGAATTTTCCAATTTTCTCTCTGCTGTTAATTTCTAATTTCTTTCTGTCTTCACTCATATTTATAGGACTTTTTTTTTTGTATTCAGATACTAAAGTTATACTATTTGGGGGAGTAATTGGATATATATATAAAAGCTTTGGATTCCTCTATCCAGAGATAGCAACTGGTATCAATGTGAGTGTTTGTGTGAGTGTGTGTGAATTTTTGTAGAAATTAAATTTTATTTTAAATAAAAATACAAAGAAAATGAAACATAGAATCCTGTTCTATTTTGAATTTGTGGAATAAATAAGAAATGCATTAGTAAAATTAAAATTACTTAGTATACCCATTAAGGCAGTGTAATATGGTGGGAAAGGATCAGAGTTTGTGGTAAGAAATCTTTGGACTTAATTTTGGCAGTGCCCCTACCTACATGTACAAACTTGATCAAGTAATTTAACCTCTAACTATATCTGTCAGCTTCCTCTGAATTGGAGTAAAGTGTGTGAACTAGTAGATATTTATGGCACTCCCTACAATCTCTATGACTTTGGCAGTATAAGCTTCAGTGTACTAAACACTCTGCCTTGAAGATTTGTATCTATTTCACACAGATTTGAGCAAATGAAATGCCTCACTTGATACTTGAGTAGATTCTTTCATGTAAGGGAACTATCACTTATCAAAACTTCATTAAACTAGATAGGCCATTCAAGTGGTTACTGACATTACCAGTGAGATGAACTGGCTTGAAGGGGATCAGAAGCACAGTAATATAAAAAGTGTAAGATGCTGAAAATTGTTATCCATCCATTTTGTGTTATTGGACCTTGACTGGATATTCCAGTACTATTAGTTATGGACAGGATCTCTGTCATCTCCACAGTATAGGAAGTCTTTTCAATGGCATAGTCCACAACATTGCTAAATATGTCACAACAGGATAGCTAAAAATAATATAATCATGTATAATCTTTTCATTTGAAAAGAAATAAGGCAAAATGTTTAAAGGTTTCTGCCACTTTGATGTACTCTGTGTGGGCTCTTTAATCTATTCTCACTTTCTTTTATACAATATTCAAAGATATAAAATAGTGTTTCTTTGATTAAATAACCTTTCAAATATTTGCTACACATCAGACTTCCTTTACTTGATTTTATTGTATGAATTAATTTTGCTTCTTTTTGATACTTTTATTATCTTTTCTCTCTTCCTTTATTCAAAATTGACTTTATACATTTTAAATGTTAACTGGATTGTCCTTGGTAGTTCCCTTTACATCAAGCCTTATCTATGTGATGCCAGACATTTCATCTGACACATGACTTTTACAATACTAGAGGGTATACTCTATTAACACATACTGGGCCTTTGATGACCACAGATTAAACTTTTGACTTTAGGGAAAAGAAGGGTGATAAAATAGTCTGATTTTAGTTTATGTTGTACTAATCAAAACTTGAGGTTCTAAAGAAATTATTTAGCTTTCCCAGATAGTATAAAAACCACTTAATAACAGCAATAAGCGCTCTCAGATTAGAAATAACATTTACATTTTCTAAATTGCCTAAAGCTATTTTTCCCTTCTATACTAGTCTGAAATATCTGTATATTTTATAATTGGATAGCACTTTGTTTTCGCAATTACCACTTTATTCCATAGGAGGTACAGAATAACTTCAAAATATAAATAGATAAGGTAGGAGTCAGAGGGGATAATAGCAAAGAAAAAAAATCCAATTAAAAGGGGCAAAGGAACTGAAAAGATATTTTTTCAAAGAAGGCATTCACATGGTCAACATTCACATGAAAAGGTGCTCAACATCACCAATCATCAGGAAAACTCAAATCAAAATCACAATGAGATATCACTTCATCCTCTTGGACTCTGTCATCAAAAAGACAAGAGACAAGTGTTGGTGAGGATGTAGAGACAAGGGAACCCTTGTGCACTGTCTGTGGGAATGTAAATTGCTGGAACCCCCTATGGAAAACAGTATGGAGGTTTCTTAAAAAATTAAAAATAAAACTACCATATGTTCCAGTAATCTCATTTCTGGATGTACATCCAAAGGAAATGAAAATAGGATATTGAAGAGATATCTGCACCCCCATGTTCATTGCAGCATTATTCACACAGCCAAGATATGGAAACAATCTGAGTGTCCATCAATAGGTGAGTGGATAAAGAAGATATACACACACAAACAATGGAATATTATTCAGCCATGAGAAAGAAGGAAATCTTGCCATTTGCAACAACATGGATGGACCTTGAAGGCATTATGCTAAGTAAAATAAGCCAGACTGAGAAGAAAAATATTAGATGGTACCACTTATATGTGGAATCTAAAAAAAAACGGTCAAACTCATAGAAACAGACTAGAAAAGTAGTTGCCAGGGGCTGGGGGGTGGGGAAAATAGAGACAGGTTGGCAAAAGGGTACAAACTTTTAGTTATAAGATGAATAAGGTCTGAGGATCTAATGTAAATCATAGTGACTATAGTTGATAACATTGTAATGTATAATTGAAATTTGCTAAGAGAGTAGAATGTTCTCACCAAAAACTTAAATGTTCTCACAAAAAAAAAAAAAGAAGAAATATATGTGAGATGATGAATGTTTTAATTAACTAGACAGAGGGGAATCTTTTCACAAAATTTACATACACCATATCACCATGATGTATACATTAAATATCTTACAATTTTATTTGCCATTTATACCTAAATAAAGCTGAAATAACAAAAGAATTATTAGTTTGTAATATTGGAACTTTTAGGGATACACTATATTAAGTATTGAGATAAAATGTTAATAACCCTTAAAAAGTTCTAATGAGTTAAATTTCTAAATAGAAGCCAATGAGCATGTTCTTTGTAATAAATTACTCATAACAATATAACATGATTTGTAACAGTGTTAATTTATATTATGTAGTGTGAGAGATTACTCAGTAAAAAATATTGATTTAAAACTTCCTAACTTGAATAAATTTCCCAAGTGCTAGAATCCTGATACTGTTTGTTTTGCTGCTCTCTTTGAATAACTCTCCAGACTTATTCCTCTCTGAATGCACTACACTATAGTAATTGAGGCCATTTTTCTAGAATTGAGGGTTTTCCCCCATAAAAGAATGATATCTTTCTTACTCTAGCTTTGATACAAAGGTTCAAAAGACCCCTGGATTCTTAGTGGTTCAAATACTCCCAGACCTCCTTCTCTGCTTTTACATTTGATTTTCTCTATATACGGAAATTGAAAACAGATTTTACAGGTTGATACTGCATTTCAAATTTTTTTTAAAAAATGAAAAGCAGAAAATCAAGGTAGTGATCAATCAGATGGACATGATGAGGTGGCATTAATCACTAAAATGTTTTGCTGGCCTTAGGAAGAGATTTGTTCCATAGGGAAGAGTATTACTACTTTGGGGATGGAAATCTGAAGATGAAATTCATCCAAACATGTCTATTCATTCATGTGTTTAGTCCACAAACATGATATTCAATATTTGCTGTGTTCTATGTGCTATGCCCAGGCTTGGGAATACTAAAGTCTTTGAGATGCAATCTTTTCCTTAGGCAACTTTTAGCCTAGTAGGAATAACGCACATATCCAACAAACAAGTGAAATAAACTGTATGAGGTTAGAATGGAAGTCTACGGATATAGATGGATTACAGGAATGCTAATTAATGGCTTGGGTAGGAAAAGACGCTACATTTTGCCTTTCACTCCTTTATCCTGCTAACCTATTCTCACATGCCCTACTGCAGCCTCAAATCTGGTAAGAAATACAAATTAAAGAATGTGAACAGTGCAAAGATTGAAGCTGATGATGAAACAGTCAGAAATGTAAACATTGACTTGAATCTAAGGTCAGTGGAGACACTGAATCTATAGATGTCCATTTCTAAGCAACCTTACCTGAATGAAATAGTAGAGGAAGGGATTTACTCTGCTACAAACAGGGAAACATTTGATGTAAATAAGATACATAAATTTGTATTTTTAAAAATGACAGAACCTTAACAAAATACTAGCAAATTCAATTCCTCAGACATTAAAAGGATCACGCATCATGATCAAATGGGATTTATCCATAAGATGCAAGGTTGGGTCAACATATAAATCAATAAATGTGATATACCACATTAACAGAATGGAGGATAAAAATTATATCACGTTCTCAATAGATGCAGAAAAGCCATTTGACAAAATTCAACACGTTTTCATGATAAAAAAAAAATCTCTCAACAAGTTAGATATAGAAGAAATGTATCACAACATAATAAAGGTCATATACGACAAGCCCACAGCTAACATCATACTCAGTGGTAAAAAGTTGAAAGCTTTTCTTCTAAGATCAGAAACGAGACAAGGATGCCACGCTTGTCAATTCTATTCAATATAGTACTGGCAGTCTTATATTGTCGGAGCAATTTGGCAAGAAAAAGAAATAAAAGGCATCTAAATCAGAAAGAATGAAATAAAATTGTCTCTTTTTGCAGATAACACGTTCTTATATACAAAAAAACCTTAAAGATTCCACCAAAAAAACAAATTCAGTTAGGTTGCAGAATACAAAATCAACATACAAAAATAGTTGTATGTCCATACAGTAACAACAAACTGCCCAAAAAAGAAATTAAGGAAACAATCACTTTTACAATAGCATTAAAAACAATAAACTGAGAGTAAATTTAACCAAGAAGTAAAAAGATCTACACTCTGAAAACTATAAATCACTGATGAAATTAAATAAGATGCAAGTAAATGGAAAGATATCTTGTGTATAAGGATTAGAAGAATTAATATTGTTAAAATCTCCCTACTACCCAAAATGACCTACAGATTTAAGGCAAATCCTATCAAAATTCCAATGCCATTTTTCACAGAAATAGAAAATGAAAATCTTAAAATTTGTATGGAACCACAGAAGATCCAGAATAGCCAAAGCAAATTTGTGTACAAAGAACAAAGTGGAGGCACCACATTATCTGATTTCAAAATGTGCTCCAAAGCTATAATAATCAAAACAGCACGGTGCTGGCATAAAACAGACATATAGACCAACAGAACAGAATAGAGAACCAAGAAATATATTCAGGTATTTACGGTCCACAGATCTTCAACAAAGGTGCCAAGAACACACAATGTGAAAGAATAATCTCTTCAGTAAATGGTACTGGAAAAACTGAATATCCACAGGCAGAAGAATAAAACTGGACACTTATATCACACCACATAGATAAACCAACTCAAAATGGTTAAAGACTTAAATATAAGACCCAAAACTGCAAAACTGTTACAAGAAAACATAAGTAAAAAGATTCTTGACATTTTGTAGACAACGAATTTTTTTGCATATGACTCCAAAAGCATAGGCAACAAAAACAAAAACAGACAAATGAGATTGCATCAAAACTAAAAAGCTTCTGCACGGTAAAGGATGCAATCAACAGAGTAAACAGACAACCAATGGAACGGGAGAAAATATTTGCCAACCATACATCTGGGAAGGGGTTAACATCCAAAATAAATAAGGAATTCAAACAACTCAATAGCAAGAAAACAAACGACCAGATTAAAAAATGGGCATAAGAGAGCTGAAAATACATTTCTCTAAAGAAGACATGCAAATGTCCAATAGGTGTATGAAAAGATACTTAGCATCATTAATTATCTCGGAAATGCAAATCAAAAGCATAATGAGCTATCCCTTCACACCTGTTAAAATGGCTATTATCAAAAAGACAAGAGATAACGAGTGTTGGCAAGAAAGTAGAGAACAGGGAATCCTTGTGAGCTGTTGGGGGGAATGTAAAAAAGTGTTTTCCACACAGCTAGTATGTAAAACAGTATGGGGGTTCCCCAAAAAATTAAAAAATAGAACTGCTGTATGATCCAGAAATTCCATTTGTGGGTATATATCCAAAGGAAATCAAATCAATATCTTAAAAAGATATCACCCTCCCATGTTCATTGCAGCATTATTCACAATAATTAATAATGAAACAACCTAAGTGTCCATCAATGGTCAGATGAATAAAGAAAATATGATATATATAGAGAGAGTGGAATATTATTCACCCTTAAAAAAGAAGGAAATGTTGTTATTTGTGATAACACAGATGAACCTGGAGGACTTTATACTAAGTGACGTAAGTCAGACACAGAAAGACAAATACAGTATGGTCTTACTTACTTTATACTTGGAATATAAAAAAAATAGAACTCATAGAAGCAGAGAGTAGAATGGTGGTTGTCAGGGACTGGGAAGTGGAGGAAATGGGAAGATGTTGGTCAAAGGGTACAAAGTTCCATTTATACAGGATTAACACATCCTGGAGATCTAATGTACAGAATGGTGACTATAGTTAATACTACTGTATTGTATACCTGAAATTCACTAAGAGAGTAGGTCTTAAGGATTCTCACCACACACACACACAAAAGGTAACTATATGAGGTGGTGAATGTGTTATTTTTCTTGATTGGGGTAATCATTTCACAATAAATATATAATTTTTAATTGTCAATTTTAACTCAATAAAACTGAGAAAAATGTTTAAAGAAAAATAATAGAACTGGGAGGGACATTGAGAAATAATTTTATTTAAGCCTCTGACTGATAGGGATTTAGAACAATTGATTTTTATTCTCTGTTACCTTGGTTATAGCTCTGAGTTCTTCTGAAGGTAAAAATAATACATGCAATTATTTCTATTTCATATATGTTTGTTCTTTGATTCAGTTGGTGTCTTGCTTTGATTTTATGATTCATATCTCTGTAGCTGTCTAAAACAAGACTTTGGAACATTGCCTTGACTTCCTCCATATGATCATATTCTCCTCAAAACTCTTCTCTTTTATGCCATCTGTAGTAAGAACATTTACCCCTCCAAACTAGAAAACAATCTCCCATTCTCCTGATTCACAGCAAGAACAGGCTAATTTAATGACTGCAATATTCTATATGCAATAGAATTTTTATTGTCACCTAAAATAAGTTGATTTAATGTCATTTATTTTGCATACAAGTCAATGTGCTATTATGTTTTAAAATGTATGTATCTAAGCACAATGTTTAGTTCACGTACCTGGTTTCATCTTTCTTAGTGGTAAAATGGCTATTATTTTACGACCTCTTATTCTATTTCAACTTGAATATATAAATGTTGCCTCGTTAGATTATTTTCACAGTATCTATGAGATACAGTCAGTATCAAAGGCCAGAGTGTGGTATTATAAAGAAGAAATAATGTAAAAAAATCAGGAGTAAAATCCACAAATGTCAAATAACAAATGTTAGAATGTTTGTACATAAAATAATGTCCCTTTCTCACTCTTACAGCAATTACTCTGTGCCCTAAAGTATGAGATAAGACTATTCTTGTATTAAAAGTTATAATGATATCAATGGCTCCAAATGCATTTAATTCTATTTTTAAAAATGGCATTTCACTATATGACCTTCCACAGCAATAGATCGTACTGCAAGATTCTCTATGGCTTTTCTGTCCTTCAAGAATCCTTTACTTCAACTGGGCAAAGAAAACCAAGTAAAATTATTTTTTTTTTTAGAATTGTCAAATATATAAAATTTTTTGAATTTTATATTTTTAAACATTTTTCAATTACATAATTCAATCTTAGGTTTGGATTGAAAGGGGCCATATATTAGCATAAATTTATTTCCCTTCCTTTCACTTGGATATCTAAGTTATTGGAGGATGATTTTTGTAAAGGATTTTTTCAGACTCTTTTAGAGAAGAAGGCATTGTAACCTCCCCTTATAAAACATTCTAGTGGCTTAGGATACTCACAGTCAGGAAGTACGTACTTTTCTTCAGTTTAAACCTATACTTTCTTGCCCTATAGTCAGTGAATAAAGACAAAAACTATTCACTGTTACTGTACAAGTCCTTTTTCATATAACATATAAATTCAAACTAATGATGAATCTCTCCAAGCTTTTTCTTTCTTATGTTTGAATGAACTCACTATCATTTACTTATCCTTCATGATACATTTTAATTAAGCTTAACCATTTTTATTTTCATGTAGACTTACTCCAATTTCTTTAGATCTCATTCAGGTTTTTGGCTATAAAGCATACCACGTGAGGGTTTTTTTGCCAAAAGATACACATCTCTACTTTACAGACTGAATGATTTTTGAGATGGCAAGAGTAACTGAGAGGAGGCAACTCTGTAATTTACTATAATCTATTCATGTCAATTAAGTTTGGAGTATCAGAGAAGAACCATATTTCTTGAAACCACTTTGAGATGACAGAAAGCAGAACTAGCGTATAACATTCTAATGCTCCTCCAATGGAACCATTCCGGTAGCAGGCTGAACTGTCACGTTCCACAGGTGGTTAGTGCTTTAACCCAAAGGACAATCTTTGAGTGTTTGCCATGAAAAGTTGTTTTCACAACTATTGTCATAGAAATGAATGATGCATCGATTTATAAAAAGATGCATATATATATTATTCAGTGAATATTTTGTTCATAACTAGGGGATTAAATTAAATTTGGAACTCAAGACCCTGATGGTTTAATAAAGGAGGCAAAGTTTATCAAAAATAGTATCATGAACATGCATCTTACAGGCACTATATAAATGCCATTGACATTCTTAAGTGAGATAACAACATTCAGAGTAGATAATCAAAATTTGTGAAAAGTTTAAGCTACTAAATATAATTAAATTGTTACCTCCCAGAAGTCAAATAGGCATACAGGATACGAAAGAGCATTATAGAAAAAAGATTGTAATGTAGAAACAGAATGGCTAGAGTCTTCTGAAATACCTGTGGATATCTGTTCCATGGTCATTAAAGCAGGGGCAGGAACATCACAAAGATATGGAGATCACTTGCTTTCAACTGATTCCACCAGTAACAGCAGCAAAATGGCAGGAGTGTTATGGAGGCGTCAGGCAGAGCCTGCTGGTTAGCTTTTAGGTTTCCTCCCTATGAGATGTTTTTGAGAAGGACTTTAGACAACTCAATTTTTCATTTTCATGATTGCTGAGATAAGAGTCTCAGGGTACTCATTTTAGGTATTAAGTATTAAAAGATAAAGTGACTAATTTTATGCCATTACTCTACATGCCTTCCTAAGTTTTCTTTCTCTTTAACAGTTTATTAAAAACTGCCTTCCTAGTAAAAGCCCAAAGGTTTCCTTTCAAACCTTCTTCAT